>NW_009954190.1:2573741-2608795 GCF_000747805.2 Chaetura pelagica | reverse complement strand
GGGGGGGTGGGGAGGGGGAAAAAAAAAGTAGACCTCAAAAGGTCTGTGGTTTTCTGATATTCTGTGCTGTAAGAAGAGGGAGGGATAGAAAATTATCAGACCTGCAAGAAATTATTGAAAGAAATTATTGAAGACATTAATTCAGTTACTTTCAATTGCAAATACCACTTAATAGTCCTTTAGTTCAGAAGAAACCACAAAATACTTCCCAACTGCTTGCATCATACTTTAAACCTTTAGTTCAAAAGGTGAAAGCCTCAAAAGTTGCAAAGAAAGCAGGGGAGACCAAGAGGTCTAAATCTTCATTGTACCTGCAAATGTATTAAACATAATTTCCCATGTGAGCCTGGTGAGGTGATCATAGCTCATTCAGTTGATTAGATCAGAAAAAAATACTATTGACCTGTGCCAGTGTGACCTAGGGGAAAGTTCCTGTCATGTCAATGTGATACATTAACAGGATGGCAAAAAGATGCAATTGCTGATGCTGCATAAGAAAGGCTAAAAGCTGTTATGTGGGTGATCCCTTTGGCTGTATGATTACATACACTCAAAGGAGTTATAAGAATTAATTTTTCTTTTTACTTTTCTTTCTTGTGGAGTCACACAGGTTTCAGTTGTCTTTTCATTTTTCTTATTAGTTGCTTCCAGCATTCAAACACAGTAGATTGCAAATACACTGAAGGATGTGAAGGGCAGTAGGCTGATGTAGGCAAAAAGGGAATAAAGGATTTTGACCAAGAGGGAACCATCATTAAAATATTAGTAGAGAAAGAGTTAACAAATAACATGAGCTGAAAGAGATATGCTGGAATTGACAATGATGACTGTGGGGAGGGCAGAATATCTGGAGAAGCTTGTTTTTTCTGCAGGCCAAGTGGAGAAGTTATTAAAGGGATTCATGTGCCTGGAGTTGTGCTCCCTTAACTGAGATTTCAGAAGTACTGTTGTGATCGGATTTCACCCTGATACATGTCAAGACATTTCTGTGACTGAAAATACACGTCAAGAGTTGGATTTGGTAGAAATGACAGCCTTTGCCACTGTCAGAGGGACTTCTACTGTATAGGCTAAGTAGCAGAATTCTTTTATAACTTCATTTATCATGAGGGTCCTTGTCTTCATTAGTTGCTAGAATGTAGTTCCATAATCCATTAATTTTTGTGTATTATGGATTTGATACAATTAATTTGTGTTTGGACATTTGTTTTCAAATGAAGATAACCCATGAATTTATTTCACAAAATAGTTAATACCAAATTATGAGAAAATGTCCGTTGAAAAAGCTAAGTACCTAGGACATTAAATGCCATATGGATGTATGTGCTCTTCTGGATCTTAAAGTGATAGTTGGGACTATTAATCTTTTCCATTGGTTACTTCAAATGCTGAAGTTTGAAAGGGCAGGTTATAAATCTTTTCTTCAACATTCTGTCAAGTGTATTACTCCATTCACTGAAATTTGTGTTGTCACTGTGACACTGACTATTCACTTGTAAATGAAATAGCAAATCCTTGTATAGCATATAGCTGTGGCAAGAGACAAAAGTGCCTTTTGATAAATATGTTTCATTTTTTGTTAGTGGCAGGCTAGCTGGTATTTTTGAAGCCCCTAGTAGTTTGTCTCTGTGGATGATTATCTTTGGTCATCACTGTAATACCTGCAAGCTAACATCCAGCTGAACTCCCAAGAAAAGCAGACAGCAAGGAACATAGTGAGATCATGTATGGTAGTTCAAAGTGCAGCACTTTTCTTGTCATCTTTGAAGAAGGATGCATTGTACTTATTTTAAACAGCTATTGAAGCTTTGAAGAAGAAGAAAGTTGAGATTGGAATATCCATAAAGAACTAGTCACATTTGTGGATTTTTATTCCAGATAGTCAGAGGAGGTTCAGCACCTTTGAAGATATTAAACAAAACCAGCCTCGCTTATTTTAGCTCTATTTAAAGTGCAGATGGGAGGGAGGCTGGGGGGGAAATCAATGTTTGCTCAATGAGAGAGAACAAAATTGACTTAAAGAGTAAAATATCTTCTTGGAGAGCATCAACATAATAGCAGGAAAAAAACCCTGTCCTCTTACAGAAATGTTGTTTTGTGCCTTTCATCAAGTAAAGCCATGTGGGTTCTTCCACTGATATAACTGTCCTTGTTTAATTTAAACCAGTAGCTTTTTAATACTTGCATCAATAAAGAATCTACCAATTCTCCTTTGGTTTTTTTCATCCTTTTCTTCATCTCTCATTTTCATTCTCCGAAGTCAGTGAAGTGCTGGGATTTGATCTTCCACATACTTAATCATTTGCTTTAAGCAAGTCCTTAGTCCTTTTGAATCTGATATACATTTGAACCAACACTATTTAATATTGTTCAGCACCAAAAAGGGACCAGGAATCACGTGAAAACACTGTTTCTTTGAGGCTCTTTTTTCTTTGAGACTTGTTTTTAGGAGAAGATGATGTCTTCATTGTAAAGGAGAGCTTGGTTCATAGACTTCAGTGTGAATCTTACATACTTTCAGTGCAGATGATTTGATGACTTGGGGTCCTAGTTTACTAAGTTCACTACAGGATTGTGGTGGTCCTTTGCCTGGAGGGAAGAGAACACTCATGTGGTGCACACTGAATTATTTGTGTAGGCCAAACTGTTTTGATAGGTACCAGAACAAAAGCACTTTCTGAATTCAAAGACTATTAAATTCTGATCCCATGCCAGCTGTTCTTTTGTGCCTTCCATAACTGCCAGGTTGTTCTATTTCTTCTAATGATACCATAAAATTCTGAAAGAACCCTCTAACATTTGTCTTTAAGTTTTAGAAGGCAGGCATTCTTCATCACAGCACTGGGTGCACGAGAGAGAGTTCTCAAAGTCATGCATGCCATACGTGACAAGGGGCAAGACTTATATTGTCCTACTAGATACATATGGATCATATTTCCTGGAACTCATTGTAATATCTGTATTCTCCTTATGGGGGTCTTTGGTATTCTTCCAGGGCAGTTGTTCTGAGGTGTCCTTTGGTTAATCCCTTCTTCAACACATGCATAATGTTGGGCAGCAAGTCAAGCAGTTTCCAACTGCTGGGCCCCTAGGTTACCTATTTACATGCAAAAGGCCCAGAGACTGCCCAGGTGAGCCCAAATCAACATCCTATTGTTTAAAGTGTCAGAAAAAAAATAAAAATTATCTTCTGGACTTGGACAGCCACAGCTGGACTCACAAGGTTTACTGTTATCTCTATATACAGAATGCTTCTACATTGCTGACTGATAGTTTTTTAGCTAATCATTTACCCAAGATTGTGGATTTCACAAAGCACATTGTTTCACAAAGCATCATTTCTTTCTACTAAATATGCAATAGAATAACCTAGTCAGCTAGCATTCAGCTAAATCAGTAAATTATATAAGGTACATTCATAATTCCAGTAAATTTCTATTAAGCTTAGTTCTATCTTAATATATTTTTATTAAATCTAATAAAGAATGTTCTATAGCCATCACTAACAGACTTTGCAATAATTATTTTTTGCAAATTATTCTGGCATTTTCTGAAAGGAAGAGCTTTTATGCCCTTGTATAGTCTTCGTCAAACGATACTGATGCAGCAAAATCCTTAATTGGATTCTTTTTCTTTTAAGTGAAATGATCAGAAAATGTTTTTTTCTGTAAATAATAATGAAGCAAGATGGTATGGAAAAAATTATGATTCTAAAAGAGAAAACTTGTCATTATAGAAACACTTTAAAATGAAAATGGTATTATTTTAATGTAAATTATTCATAGGTTATCAAGTTTAGATGAGGTTTGTGAACCTAACTTTGTTATGGTTCTTTAATATAACTTTAATATAACTTTAATGTTTAAATCTATGATGCAGGGAATGAAACTCTACTCTGGGAAACCATTCTGATTTCTGTATAATTGGAAAAGTTTATGTATGCAGTAGGCTACTAGTACTCAAACCAGACATTTATCTCCATGACTTTGTAATGCTACATTATAATATGGGCCATAGACAGGATTGTACTTGGACAGGTAGTATTTTTTTAGAAGAAGAATGTGCTACATCTGTTTTAGTCTGTTTCTTGTTGCAAATAAAAGGGCAGATTAGGAAGGTTCTCAGCTTCTGTTTACCTTCTGGGTGCAATTAGTCATTCTGAATTTGTCTGTTGTACCTTAACTTTACTCACATTTGTTTTTATGTCTTCTTTTGCTAGCTCAGGTTATTGAATTGCTGGGTTTTTGCCTTCAACATCTTTGGTGCTTGTGTGGCCATTGCATTCTCTTTGCCACTACCTTTTGTGTATGTGATTTGCTCTCAAATACAACTTCACCATATGATGTTTCTTCAGTGGTCCTCAAGCTACAGTTTTCCCAAGGTTTTTAGTAATTTCCAGAGTTGATGAGAACTTCTTTGTACCTCTTCTGGCTATGTAAAGTTCTTCAGAAAGGCGGAGTACATGAACATCTGAACTGTTGACATCTCTAGTTGATACTCAAACATTCCGTCAGCTTCTAGGCCCTTGCTTAAGGGCTGTCTCAGACACATTATTAATTTCCTTCACTTGATTCTCAGTTTATCAGTCTGTGATTCTCATCTTGTTTCAACAGTGTCTCTCAAGCCTTCTAGCAATACTTTTCAGCTTTTTCCACTCTGAGGCAAGATCTTTCTGTTTCATCAACACTGAATCTTCATTTCTTCAATTTTAGCTCAAGCTACTGCTTTTCTGCTGTGCCAGGCTACCTCCTTAGCTCTTTGGTCATCACTCTGAAATTAGTGAAACAAATAGTATCTGGAGAAGAAGCGGTAATAGCTTTCTTCTGCTATTGGAAGAATGAAGTTTTATTTAGTTTGATTTATTCTGTTTAGTTTAGTTCCAAGACTTGTTCAACATGAAGTTGAAAAACCAAGGAAGATGACTGTCCTTTTTCAATTTTTGTTGAAGAACTAAATTTGAGAGGGTAAGATCTATTAGTTCAAAAGTTATAAAGAATATACTGACTGAAAAAAAACTGGTTTAATTCATACCCTGTAGATAGCAGTGGTGGGTGATACATCAATAGATGGTTGTATTGCAGCTCCAAGTGTAGGTAATTCTGCTATACAGATAATTAGATGTCGATGCTATTGCTTTATTGGTTATAATAGTCTTGTACCTGAGTCTTTATTATCTTTCCTGGCTTGACCTCCCTCCAAGCCTTTTTCCTTATCAAGAGCTGGACCAATTCTATTTTCACATGCCTGGAGTTAGTTCCTCAAATGAGAATGCTGGGGTGGGGGTTTGTGCAAGAAGGTAGAGGTTATGAGAGAAAGACTTACGGTGCCAGGTTGCACTGAAGTCTCTAGCATGAGGTGGGGTTCCTGTGGGCCAGATCTCAGCCCAAAGAAAATGAAGTTACTAGGGAGTATGGAGATGAGTGGAGAGACCCTGGCTGTACTTACAGCCATCAGTTAGGAGGATATAGCCTTCAGCATTAAGTCACCAAAAAATGCCTCAGAAGCAGAACCTTGCCTATAGGTTTAAATGTGGATAAATCTGTTGTGTGCATCACAGTAGTTCTAGGATGAGCTGTCTTCACAGATGGGTCTAGAACTTCCTTTTCTGATCAGTCTAAGACCAGGTATTGAATCTCTACCTGTTATAATTTTGTCTGGGAACATAACCACTTACACCTAAAATTCCCACTGTCTGGACTTTCTTCTTCCGCTAAAATATAATAATAAAATAGCAAGGACATTCAGCTATCATCAATTCACCAGTCATTTAACCAATTTTTTAACCATACTTACAACACAAACTTAGGAAGAGTGTCCAGTTGATCTATTATTTGCTCAAATTCATGAGTTTACCATAAAATACTGGTATTTTGCCTATGTGGAGATGATTGATCAATTGTGGTGTCTCAGTAATAGTGTTGGGTTTTATTTGATTGCCTAACTACTTTCCTTATTTCTTCATTCTTCTAGCGAACTGTAGAAGGTTTGCCTCTCTATCCTCAGTAAATACTTGTGTGGAGTGACAGCAGTGTACTGCCTTGGCTATTCTATCCTGAAGCATTGATTACTTTCTGAAAGGCTTCAGTTCCCTGGCAGTCACAGGCCATATTTTTTCTGACAACAACTTTCTTGTTGTTTGTATAGACAGTATCTAGCCCTGAATTTTGTTCACTGGCTGTCATTTAATCCACAAGCACTTGTCTGATTTGCTAAAATTCTAGTTTTTGTTCTAATTTTAGTTTTTTACATGTCTGTAAATGGCATTTCTCAGTTGTTCTTGGTCACCCAAGCCATTATTCCAAGGAACCATAGAATGATTTGGGTTGGAAGGAACCTTAAAGATCACGTAGTTGCAACCCCCCTGCTTGGGCAGGGGCACCTCCCACGAGACCAGGTTGCTCCGAGCCCCGTCCAGCCTGGCCTTGAACACTTCCAGGGAGCAAGCTTCCACAAGTTCCCTGTTCCAGTGTCTCTCCACCCTCAGACTAAATAATTTCTTCCTAATGTCTAACCTAAATCCACCCTCCTCCAGTTTAACAGCATTATGGTTTGTCCTTGCACTACATTCCCTTGTAAAATGTCCCTCACCAGCTTTCCTGTAGGCCCATTCAGGTACTGGAAGGCTGCTATAAAATTTCCCTGGAGCCTTCTCTTCTCCAGGCTGAAAAAAAACAACTTTGTCAGCCTGTCTTCATACAAGAGGTGCTCCAGCCCTCTGGTCATCTTCAGGGGCCTCCTCTGGACTTGCTCCAAGAGCTCCATGTCCTTCCTGTGTTGGGGACTCCAGAACTAGACATAGTGCTCCAGCTGGGGTCTCAGGACAGTGGAGTAGAGGGGAAGAATCACCACCTTTGGCCTCGATATCTTTTGTCAGCAAGACATGATTGTCATGGTTTGACTCAGGATCAGCAATTAAACTAGCGACAATAATGCTCCCCATCCCCTCCCCCTCTCACCCAGGCAGGGAAGGAGAGAGAGAATGAAGGAAAGACACATGATGATGACCATGCTGTCCTCATAGTGTATCTGCGCATTAACAGGTCTCTGTAATTCTTGTATAGCACTTCTGCTGTATGCCCCTACTACTTTCTTTGGTGTATTTAGTTTCAGCTTTCCAGAGTTACTAATCTTTCTTTCTTCCCTTTTTTTTTTTTTTTTTTTCCCCATATGAAGCATTACTGTGTAAAACTTCATACTCTGTAGCATCACAAGATTAATGCATAACCTTTTCAAATGGCATCTGACATAATTTTGTGTATTCATCTGACATAGATATTTTAGACAGCAATGGTCTCTCAAAATATCTCCCTTTGTAGGCAATTAAAAAAAAAGTTTAAATTTTACATGAGTTCTTCCTTGAGCATAAGAAAGGGAAGACATACCTTCTTTATGTTGGCTTACTTGTTAGATCCTGCTATTGTCTTTATCTCCTCTCTGACTTCAGGAGTGAGGCTGTTTTGGGGGTCAGTCCCTGTATACCCACTGCTATCATAAGGTTGTTAACTACTGATGTATTAGCATTACTGGCCTCAGTGAGCAGTCAGTAATGAGCTGCATACATTTTATTCTATTTAAATCTTTGCATAAAGCAGGTTAAAGATTGATACAAAATGTAAGCTCTAGTGCAGGTCACATTACATATTGAAAAATTTAAATAAATTACTAAAGGGAGGGGGACATGTTTTATCCCCTCATGAAAACTGCTGAAGTATGAAGCTGTTTATTAGCCAGTTTAGTATGAAACATAATTTCTAGACTAATAAACATATTTACATATGTAAACAAGTACTACTAATTAAAAGTGGAAAGACTGAAATGAGGGAAACAGTAAGTTGGGATGAAAGATTCAGTCTGTTTAGATCCTAGGAACATTTCAAAGATCATATTGGTAAAAGCCTGTTGTGATTTAACCAAGGGATGTGCAGGAATGTGAAGATCTAAGAGGCGGTGGAGGGGTGCACCTGAAAGCACTCTGTGAGAAGTTAATCTCTTGCAGGTGAATGCTCAGACCAGAAATTCTGAGTAATTTTTTGATTATAGGGAAAACATGAAACGCAAGGTATGCACAAGGACTGGAGTCATGATTGCCTGTTTGTCAGCGCCAGCTCGGTATGGATCCAAGTATGGATCAGTGAAGATATATTAACAATAGATTTTGTATATTTTGTGTGAATTTTTTAAGCATTTGCTAGAGCATTGTCTGCTTCGAAAGTTATTGATATAAATTGTTAACAATTTTTTACTTTAGTTTGCCTTAAATGTGATTTAAGGGAACTAACAAGGCATATTTTATACAAAAGTGTAGCAATACCATTCCCTGGGGTATTTGCGTATTGTAAAAGTCCCCAGAAAATATTAATAGGAGTTGGTGTTTCTATCATCATCCTCCTGGTCAATATATTCACTTCATGGGTAGAGGGAAGAGATTTAATCCATCACCTTCCAGTATTTCTTCCACCACACTGAAGTGGACTGTCACTTGTCCAGGCTGTTATTGTGTGTGCAGCTCCACAAGTTTTCTGAGCTGTGCGTGATTTTCTGTCTTGGGTTTCTTGTCTGGTGGGATATTGGATTATCAATCTTACTCACTGTGTCAGAGATCTGACCGATCTCTATAAATGTTTTTCTGGACTTGATGATTCCTGTTGTTTGCCAGGCTCTGCTGTTCCTTCTTGCTGACTCTCCCAGTAGTCTGTTGTTGAAGTACTTGTCCCAGGTCTGTCACAACCTCTTCTGTTCTCAGCCCTTGTTAGCTCCTTGCCAAACTTCAGTAGTACGGTTCAGTTTGTATCAGTCACCAGTCTCTCTGTAGTGTGTCATTTTCTGTTTGTGACTTCAGGTTAAAAACATTTCTTTCTAGATCTTTATTTTTACATGGTTCCCAATATTACTTCATTTTTGCAGCACGGTTTTGTGTTTGTGTTCTACTCTCTGAGTTAAGTGCAGCTATTAAACACTTCAAGTATACCTGAAACCACAACTGTCAGAGATAAGGCTACTTTGCAATTACTGTCTTCCTCTTCACTAGTACCTGTTGCTTACAGATGCAGAACTAAGCACCATTTCCATCTCTTTTCATTGTTTTCCATGCTCAGAGAGACTTTAAGCTCTGGTGGAGGTTTCAGCTACTCTACTTTTCCACTCTGCTTATTTTTTTAGCAGATTTTTTCTTTCTGGGGAACACTGCTGGCTACAGGCCTCCAACTAGACTCTGTGCTGCTGATCACAAGCCTCTGAGCTCTGCCATTCAGCCAGGTTTCAGTCCACCTCACTGTCCACTCATCTAACCTACACTTCTTAAGCTTACCTATGAGGATGTTACAGGAGACACTGTCAGAAGCCTTGCTGAAGTCAAGGTAGACAACATCCATTTCTCTCCTGTCATCTACCCAGCTAGTCACACCCTCATGGAAGGCCATCAGATAGGTCAAACATGATTTCCCCATGGTGAACCCATGCTGACTACTCCTGATAACTTTCTTTTACTCTACATGCTTAGAGGTGACATCCAGAAAGAGCTGTTCCAATCACCTTTCTAGGTATGGAGGTGAGGCTGACTGACCTGTAGTTTCCTGGGTCATCCTGTATGGAGGACCTTCTTTTTCAAGACTTGAGTGACACTGGTTTTCCTTCAGTCCTGAGGCACCTTTCCTGTTCTTTGTGGGCTTTCAAAGATGATGGGATGGCTTAGCAGTAACATCCACCAGAACAGCACTAGGGGACCTAAAAACAATTTCTAAAAGGAGACCACAACCTAACATCCCAGGAGTTATCTAGGACAGTTGATTTGTATTTCTTTATCTTACTCCATAGGAAAGGAGAAGATAAATAGTTGCAGTCCCCACAAAAGCATTGCATTCAGATATCATACATATGATCAGCTGCTTTATACTTTTATATTGTGATACATATTTTTTAGATACTGCTAATGCGAAATACCTGCCTGTCTTCCCAAAATACCTATTTCTGCTTTCACTGCTAAACTGTGCCTGTCACCTGTGAATATGATCTCACTATAAAGCATACACAGAAGAGGTAAATCTGGGTGTATAGCGTGTTGTTCTAATGGAAGCATTCATGTCTTTATTACTGTGATGCCAATCAGTTTTCTGTATGCCAGATGAAAAGATTTATTTTACCTCATTGTTATAATTCTTCAGTAGTATGGACTTCTGGAGTTTTCTGTGTACCTTCACCTCAGTTGGCAGTGAAGGGAAAGAATACAGCAGTGGCACTTGATCATTTTCTTTGCTACAGAATTCATACTGGAAGTGCTCAGTAATCAGTGGCATGTTGTTTTCAGCTGTAGAATCCTCATGCTCTATTAACTGTGGTAGGAAAATGGCTGTTGGCAATTTTCCATCATGTCAGTGCTCTTAGTATTTACATTAGAAACAGTATTTATAAGGCAGCAAAAGTCTTTCTTTTTTTTTCTTCTTTCCAGATCTTTCGATGTTGAGAATTGGTGTATATTTTCTGTTAATCTGTTGTGTATATACTGTAAGGGATGCATATACAGCATTAGCCCTGTAACTTGGAGTAACATTAAGCTGAGCTGATTCCAGCCTGAGTCTAAGTTTGTTCCATGCAAATCTTCGTTCTACCGTACATCTAAGAAGAGTTAAGGATATCCGCATTAGACTGGAGGCTGGGAAAAAAAGATTTATATTTATACAGACACTTTATGAATTTTTTTTTTTCCTTGCTTCTTACTGTGCAGCAATTCATAAATGATCTGTACAGGTATTATTTAAAAGAAAGGCACTGTTCATGTGGAGATCAATACAAACAAGATGATACATAATTCAGCCTCAGTGGGTGATTGCTTGTTTTTTTCATTTTAACATTGACTCATTTGATATACTTTGAAATAACAAAGCAATGATCTATAGATTGAGGTCATGAGAATTGAAACCAGTTTAATAATATGCATGTCAAATAAAATCTATGTGTTTCTATTTTATTTTCTTACACTGTAAACTACTTGATGTCAAGGCTCAGTTGCTTGAAAAAACAGCAAAGTTTTTCATTCTATATTACTGCTTATTTTTCCCCCTTAACTTCCCCAGCCTTCTCTCCCACATTTATTTATTTTTTTTCCCCTTGGATCTTTCAGTATTCACATTGCAGTAAACATCTGCTATTCGTATCAACCACTCTGGAAATCCATCCATTGTTTATGTCAGTTAATGTTAAGTAATACTTTGTACAGCAGTAAGGAGCAATAAAAAGCCCAGCAATAAACTGCTGTGTGTCAGTCATTTCTCCTCAGGGTCTGCAACAAACCGTTTGATTTGACTGAAGTTATGGCAAGCGGTTTTAGACCTTTGCATTAACTCTGCAGGCTAACATCCATGTGGGTTAGTTAGTGTCATGCTTACAGGATACTGGAGATGTAGTCCCAGAGATAAAAGCTGATGGGTGCCAGAATAAGCATTTGGGTAAACGGTAATTTTAATCTAAGAGTTCCCATGGGACTTTCACCCGTGTCTTTTCATCTTCTGTGTGTTTGAATACTTAGTGTGTGGAAAGAGAAGACAGGAGAATCCTAGAATCACAGAATGGTTTGGGTTAGCAGGGACCTTAAAGATCATCTAGTTACAACCCCCCTACGTGGCTAGGGACACCTCCCATTAAATTAGGTTGCTCAAAGTCCCAACCAATCTGTCTGTACTATTAAATAGTAGTTTAAATAAAAATAATAATTTAACTACATCTAATTTGGGATCCTAAGTGCCAAAAGTGAAATACTGAAATGATTAGTTTTCTGGAATCATGTACGTAGTATTTTCTGAAAATCAAAGTTCTCAATGTGAACATTCAAATCCATTAGTTCTGTTTCATTCTGCTTTTGCAATCAGTTGGAGACCTTTCCTTTTGGCTTCAGAGAGCTTTCACCAAGCCCTGGGATGCTTAGTGTCTTGAGTTCCAACCCCCAAAAAAGACTTCTTAAGGGGATGAAAGTATATACAGGGAAAACTTGGGTTTCTAGCTCAAACTTCTCTGTCAAATACCAAGCAAACAGTGCAGAAAATTAATTTTTTTGGTACCCAGTTTAGATATTTCTTCTAAGTATTGTTATCAGTAGAAAATGTGAGTATTTCTTAAAATAACTAATGTTTGACTTAATGGTTTTTTAACCAGAGCTGTCACTATTTGTAGTTGGCTTGTTCCTTAAAATCTGCATAAATCATTAAATGGTATTATGTTACAGAAAAGCATCTTCTGCTTACAAAATGTAATGGCTTTGATTAAGGACTCTGAGTGGCAGAAATATAAACCCTTTTAGTTAAGTAGTTCTTTTATTTTTGTACAGCATTCAGGTAGAAAATGGCACAAGACCTTTAGAGAGTTTTAATAAATCTATTGATTGCATATGCAGCATTAGGAAAGAGCAAAACCATACGTTAGGTTTTCATTTGTCAAGACAAAAATAAACGGATATAAGTCCATGCTTTTGCTTAATTTATTGAAATTTTTGTCAAAGAAGTGAAATACCTGGTAGCAAGAAATCTTGAAGAAAGTCTCTCTGAAGAGATGAATGAAAATTGTATTGTGAGAGGCACGTGGATGATTTTTATAATGTCATTTTTTGTGAAAAAACAAATAGGGATTATAGGGAAAAAGCATGGAGTTAATGGAGTGAACAATTTATCTCTGTGTGCCTCTTGGTTCTGTTAAGGAAAATTTATGTATAAAGTTGCTTGTCAGAAAATTCTTGTTTCTCACTGTATGTTCTTTTTTACAAAGTGTAGTTTTTCAGGGCTCTCAGATTTATTTGGGAGTCTAATTATGCATGATAACAGAAGATTTGCAGAAATTGTTCACAGTTTATAATTTTTTTTCTCCTAGTAGGTGCTTTTTATCTTCTACCTTGAATATTAGAAATGTAATCCTGTTGTATGTTCTACAGAACCTAGCCCTTGGTTACATTTCAGCCAGCAGCTAAAACAAATAAAATTGCAGTACATATGTTCTGGTTTGAGCCAGGATGAAGCCAGTTTTCCTTTTACTAATTTAATTTATTCTTTTTTTGCTTCAGTAAGCTCTCTTTTAACTAGCAGCAAGTGTTCCAACTAGTGGACTGATAACACTGGAATGTTCATGTTACTGCCGAGATTCCAAGGTTGCATCTTTGCCCTGCCAGCTCAGACACTAACCAGGAGATCTATGACCCCTGCCCCCACCACCCCGTATAGGAGGCTGAATTAGACAGACAGCAAAATTGGCCAGAGATATTCCATATATCTATGTAAGCTCAGAGATCACAGAAGACAACTTCCTTCCTGCTGCTTCTTCCCCTCTGTCCATGGCCGGTGTCCAGGAGGACTCCTTCCATCCATCCATCCATCCATCCATCCATCCATCCATCCATCCATCCCCGTTGATCCCCAGGCTTGTGCATCTCTGACCCTCATAACTCTCCCTTCAGCTCCTGTCTGCTCTGCCATTCCCTTCTTTGGGACTGTTCACAGCTCAGGAGAGTGCTGTGGAAGTTGTTGGGAGTGGGGGGAGGCAATAGGGTTTTGCACATTCCTGAACACATTTGTATATAATTGTACTATTTTCTTTTATCATTCATGTTTAATTAAACTGTCTAGTGTAGCTTTCAATCCAGAGAGTCTCTCTCCCTCATTCTATCTCTTATTCCCTACTCAGGCAGGATGAGGGGAGGGGATCAAGAGCATTGTTATCTCTTGTTTAACTGCCCATCACGAGTCAAACCGTGACAACATAGTATTAGTAAATTTGTTCACATGTGTTAATGTCTCTTCCTGTGCTTATGCACACACTCATATGTATAGTAGGGATGAGTATCTGTTATAGTAGTATCCCCATCAGACTTCAAACCGAGGTGGATTTCAAACAAGGTGGAATGATTGTGGGAGAAAGGTGCTTTGATCATTGTAAAAGAGTAGGATGATAAAAGAGGGGAAGAGGACATCCACCTTCAGGATACTCTGCATGAGAGAGTTGGATCCTATTTTGCATTTAATCCCATTCAGTTCTATTCCTGCTCTTGTTTAATGCAGAATGATCCCAGTTGCGTGGATTGGAGAATTCAATGGTTTTTAAGAGTTTCTAGAAAATGCTGTAACTGAGTAGGAGAAAAAGAAAAACAATATAATTTGTTCAAATTACACAGATAATAAATTCATAGATTAAAAAATCCCCACCATTGAATGTTGATTCTCTTTCTGACCAATTTAGGAGTTAAATTGCTAATTTCTATTTTCACACAATGATAATAACTTGCTAATAATGTTAGATAATTATATTTTTATGTAAGCTCACATAGTTTTGATGCCTTAATTACACATTTAGAAAAGAAATAAGCTTTTAAGCAATGCATAATTTTTTGTAACTTGAAATGTTTTTCATGAGATTCACACAGGAATAGATGCTAAAAACATGCAAATGCTATGCTAATATTTTGAATGCATTCAAATAATTGTACAAGTGTAGTATGTAAGTGTGAAGTTCCAACACGTTTTTGTTCTTATGGCTTTTCTGGTGATTTTATTATAGCTGTATAGTTTTTACTTCTTGGTCATGAATTTAGTCTCTGTGAAGGCCAAGAGGTGGAAACCTTCTATTATTTCAGCAGTACACAGGACTCTGCACTGCTGTATCAGGAAATCTCAAGTAACAGTTTTATGATGTATGAGGATATTATTCTCTGCAAGCAATAACACACATTTCTATTTCCCCAGCAATATCCACATAATCAAACATTCACAAGTGCTTTGCAAAGAATTTAATTAGTGTGCAGAGTAACTGGATGCAGCATGCACACAAACTGTTATATATTCAGTAGTTCACATTTCACAGTTAGTGCAGAGAGCATTTTTGAACAGCAATATGTGTGAATGATATTTGCATCACCACCTTTCCTTTTGTACCTCGCTCCTTAAAAGTTATACTAAAATCTTAACAGATGTTGCTTCCAGGAGCACAGGATACCTTTCTCAATGCTCTGATGGTCTGATAAACAGAGGGAAATACAAATTCTCATGTTGAGACTTGAACATCAAACATTGTTCCTCTGAAATAAAATGTTTATGACTCCCCAGGGAAAGATTTAGATTATTGTGTCTTTTACCAGAAAACCAGGCGTGTTTGGAATTTTATTTAAAGGTAGCAGAAATTTGTGATGAAGTCAAGAACAATGACTAAAGAATTGCATTTAGTCTAAACACCAAGATTTGGAAGTTAAGAGTTTAGATATGGACAATGAGAAGTGAAAGATTCCTCATTTTGTGATAATATTTATGTTCAGGGTCCATTCCATCAGTCACTGGAGACTGAGAAAGTCTCTTTTTTGGCATTGAAGTGCAGTCCATCAGATCCTGCACTAGGAAAAGGTAGGAAGGTGTTCATACTTTGTAGTGTGTTTCTTAATTAAATCAACATTTTTGTTATGCTTATGTCATTAATCTCAGCAAGGCCAAATGCAAGGTCCTGCACAAGGGTTGGGGAAATCCCAAGCACAAATACAGATTGGGTGGAGAATGGATTGAGAACAGCCCTGAGGAGAAGAACTTGGTTGTGCTGGTTGATAAGAAGGTTAGCATGAGCCAGCAATGTGTGCTTGCAGCCCAGAAAGCCAACCGTGTCCTGGGCTGCATCAGAAGTGTGGCCAGCAGGTCAAGGGAGGTGATTCTCCCCTTCTATTCCATTCTCTGCAGACCCCACCTGGAGTACTGTGCCCAATTCTGGAGTCCCCACAATAAGGCCATAGAGCTGTTGGAGTGAGTCCAGAAGAGGCCCATGAAGATGGTCAGATGCATGCAGCACCTCTCCTAAGAAGACAGGCTGAGAGAGTTGGGGTTGTTCAGCCTGGAGAAGAGAAAGCTCTGGGGAGAGCTGACAGCAACCTTCCAGTATTTGAAGGTGCCTACAGGAAATCTGGGGAGGGACTTTTTAGAAGGGCTCATAGTGATAGGACAAGGAGTACTGGCTTTAAACTGGAAGAGGGAAGACTTATGTTAGACATTAGGAAGAAATCCTTTAGTGTGAGGGTGGCAAGATACTAGATCAAGTTGCCCAGAGAAGTTGTGGATGCCACCACCTCCCAGCATGTATTGAAGGCTGGTTGGGTGGGGCTTTGAGCAACATGATCTAGTGGGAGTTGTCCCTGCCCATGGCAGGGGGTCTGGAATCTTTAATGTCCCTTCCAATCCAAACCATTCAGTGATTCTGTGACCCATGTCACCTGGAAGGATTAGCATTTGGGAAACCAACAGGAATATCTGTTGTATTTTGTTCTGTTTGCTCAGAAAAGCCATTTAAGCTTAGCTGATACGTAAGAGGCATTTCCAGACTTACAGAGCAACTGGGCTGTTTTGGATGAAAATGATGTAGAATATCTCTTTGCAGTGTCTACATGCAAGGCAGTTAACTGTCCATCAGATTAGGTTTTATTAATATGTCAGTGCTAGAAAGTATTGGTCTAAATTAGCAGACCAATACAAATGTCACAAATATTGAAAGACAGTCTGTAATTAGCCTGTAAAGGTGTTTAGTATGAGGCCTCACTCTAGTTTCCCAGTTCTACAGAGTTATTGTAGTTTATTACTGGCTGACACTGACAGAATCTGTCCATTATGACTGGTAAGAAAGAACAAAAACTACAGTTGAACCCAAAAGAGAGAAAGGAAATAAAATAATCATTTAAAAATAGGGAACTGGTTTTACTTTGGTGCCACTTCTACTTCGGTGTTGCTTTACGTATTTGAGGGCAATTGTTGAAAACTTAATTGGTGTATATAAAAACAGAGTCTGAAGATTCCTTTTGGAAGGAAGTTTAACTGGTGTAGGAGAAGTTACAGCTTTCTTGACAGAGTTGAGAATGGGAGAGATCTGTGTTTATTGTTAATGAAGATTTGCCATTAACTTCAATTATTTTACCCAGTAGCCTTTGTGTCTGATTTTTTTTTTTTTCATCCTTATCCCTTCTTTGTGTAGCAGACACAAGAAGAGTATTTAATTTTGCATGTCATTTATAACAAATTGCAGTTATTGTAAAGAAATCAGCATGGTTTGTGATCCAACTGAAAAAAAAAAAAAGGAAAGCTTGTAAGTTTGAATTTACTTGCATGTCTAATCTTGAAAACCATGATTTTTGCTTTATTTTCTTTAATTGGGCTGTTGTTCTAGTGTCTGCCTTCATATAAAATATTTATTCTTTACTATTTGCAGTATGTCTCTGCAATTTGGATATTTTCAGTTTGCTTGTATTTGGAAGATAGACCCTCTGTGCTTCCACTAGATTCCACCAAAGGCTGGTAGTTTTATGCTTCTTGCAGCAGGTCCTTTTTTGTGAGTGCTGGAATGTATTGAGGTTCTCCATTCCTGATGCTTCAGTCGCATCTTCCTGTGGATCCTAAAGTAGAGCTCCTGTTGTAAGGTTCTTCTCCAAGCCAATTCCACCACACGTATCAGCAAGTCAAAGTTGATAAACTTAAGAGATATGTCAGTGCTGTGATATAATTTAGAGTACTATTTTGAATGAGGAGGCCAGAATTTTTTTTCTTCCAGTTAGGAAGTCAATCCAGAGACTTTTGATCCCACCCACTGAAGTACCACCTAGATATACTTGTATTAAATGCAAGTAAATTAGCTTTGGAACCAGAAGTAATACAGTGAAAAGAAAGAAGTGTGCAGCTGAGCTAATTAATTAGGAAGCCAGGCTAATTAAATTGACTAGAGGGAGCACCATGCTGATGTGACAGTGTAGCTTCTAAAATTCTGGCTGATGTGTACACAGATTGCACTGGATTTCTCATAGACATATGAATTGTTTCTGAGCTCTTTCAGATGTTTTGTTATGAAGCAGCACTGTATATTGATTTATTCCCTATGCCAATTTACTGTAATTTTAGATTTATTTCCAGACTGAGAGTCAATTTTAGTTCCTTTTCATCTTCTGCAGTACGGTATTTCTATCACATGGGTAGACATTGTAATATTATCTTGTTCAACCTCTTGCTACTGAGAGAAATTCCCTACTCTTTTTATTTTTTAATTTAATTTAACTTTAATTTTTTTTTTCTTCATAAAGAATCTTCCCATCTTCCTAGTATTTTGTTATTTACTGAGTACAAAACTGAAGTGATACTCCTGAAGTTGTGTATGAGGCTATTTTTCCAGTCTGTGGGGCTGAGAGATGGTTGTCAGCAGTCCTGCTCTCAGAGGATGCATGCTGGCAATAGTGCACACTGAAAGATGCTTTGTTTTGTAAGAACTGGTCATTCTGAACAGTTTGCCATCTTTCTGGTTGTTATGAATCAGTATTTCTTCAGTGGTCCCCTTAACGTCAGTCCTTACGTATAGTTTGATGTGTAAGATGTTCATAAAGGAGTCACTTTAGTGAAAGCTAAAAAGTATTTGTGGTAAAAGTCTGTGCACTACATTGATATGGTACAGTGAACATGAGAAGAAGTGTACAACCCAGAAATAAATCAATGAGGCATTGTAAATAAGCTGGATTTTGTATAGAAAACTTCAGTTAGAAATACTAAGTACTGTGTTACAGCAACAATGTGGTAATTATGTGTGAACCAGATAGTGGCATAAGATAAATGACTACTTTCTTAATGTTTTGTAAATAACATTACTAGAGAGCTGAGAGCTGAAATTAAGTTTTGGGTTTTTTTTTTTTTTTTTTAACATATATGCAATTTAAAATACTTTTAATGGTAATTTGTGGCCTTAATCTACAATAGCTCTTCAGCACAGTAGCTCCTACAAAGAGTTAACATATATCTTTTTTATTTCTAGATCTGTTAGCTGTGCCTAAGCATCCATATGCTGCTATGGAGAACTGGGGTCTGAGCGTTTTTGTGGAGCAAAGGATACTGCTAGATCCAAGTATTTCTTCTATATCATACCTACTGGATGTCACTATGGTCATTGTACATGAGCTTTGTCACCAGGTATTAAAGGTGTTCAGATATTTTATATTAATTTCAGAAACCACACATTTATTTTCAAAACTGAAAATTAATTTGTGTTGTTCACACAGAAAACTGCAACTTTTATTGTAACTGGAGTCCAAATAATATGGAGATCTGTAATGCACCACTCCAGTGCAGAAACTGGGAAGACTTAAAATGGAGATGGAAGAGAAAATTATTAGCAATTAACAACTTCACTACTTTCTGTATGATTATATTGTATATGTTTGTGTTTCATTGTGTTGGTGTATAGACTACACACATTGATAATTGTGGAAAATTATTTATTGCAGAACTATGGGAGATTCATGCTGAGTTTCATGTTCATATCAAAAAATGTTTTGGTTGAAATCAATTTGGTAGTCAACTTCTTCTTCCACATATACACATACTTCCATTTTCTTGTTCTTGTGACTTTTTTAAAATTTGGGTTTGTCCCTCTGTTCACTAAGGGTGGATAATTGAGTCTTTTATGTGTACAGAAACTGGTATCAGTAAAAAAACTTCATAATAAACTCATATTACAATGTATTTTTCATTTCTTCCATCTTCTTATCTCAAACTAAACACATTATGAGTGTTTAGTAATAGTGAGTTGAATGCAAATATTATTGAAGAAATTTGCCACAGGGGCAGGAAACCCTTTCTTGCTCTCATAAGAGGCATAATCATAGCCTTCAGGTTGAAATGAATGAAATCCCACTGTGTAATCAGCATGGCTTACATCTGTGACTTTACACAGTATTCTTTAAAAGGCAATGCAAATTCTTAACACTTTCTACAAATAAAAAGTGCCATATAAAAAAGAGCCTTTGTAATGGAGTTCTGGTAGGTGAACCTGGAAATAATGATGTTTGGTTCATATTCATGTTTCACATTAAATCTGACGATGAATATGAACTCCTCAACTACAATATTAAATTTTTATTGAAAGTTATTACTGGTTTGTTCTCAATGCGATCAGCTGAATTTGTTTTATGCTCTTTATTGTGCAGTGCAATAGAGTAGCACACTGTTCACCTAGAAAAATTACAGCGTCTTAGGAATCAGTTGTGGAAAACACATATTAGGTCATCAAATCCCAGCTTGTGTTAGTGTTAGATGCTTCCGTGTGGTGCTTTTTGTAGGGCTGGGTTCAGTGCTCCTGATTACAGGGTTATGCTGCTTCACTTAAAACCTTTGGATTAACTTCTTAGCTAATCCAAAAATCAGTAACTTTTTCATAGCCCCCAAATCTTCATTTTTCTGATGTAATTCCATTACTTCTACTTTGCACTGCTTTAATAATTTCCTCTGCCTCTGAAGCATTTAATACTTCAGATGTGGGCAATTACCACATCAGTAACTTGCAAGTTTGTTAATTTGATTCTCATTTGAATTTGAATAACTGATTTTTTGTGATAGTTTTCCCACCTGAGCACAAAACTTGGTGTAACAGATTGACCTAAAGAGGCATGAAAGCAGAAGGAAAATTAAAAATGCCTAAATCAATGTGTTTTTTTAAAAAAAAATTGTAAAGAAAGCATATTGTAAAGAGTTTATTCTCAGTGTGGCTGTAAAGTAAGTGCCTTCTGCATGTCATGCTGAATATACCTGAGGCAGACAAGAAATGTATGTAATCAATACATTTCAATTAATTTTTCTTCTCCAAAATGAAAAGAAGTAGTGTTTATAGTTAAACAAACAAACAAATGAATAAACCACTGCTTAGATAAATTAAGTGCTTTGCTTAACGTTTTCCTTTCAGACATGTAACACCTAGGAAAATAATAGGAAGATCTGGCTTCATTAAGTGTGGTCTCTGGGCCTGCTCTCTCTCTCTGACATTTGTAACTACACTGAAACTATTCAAGACTAGTTAAGCAAACTCTCTACATTTTAATTTTGGTATCACATAGTGGTTTAATGTAAAATACTTCTTCCTTTAGGTAGATAATTAAATTAGTACTTTTAATTGTATAATTAATAAATAAACCCAAAAAACTCACAAGTATAAGAAGTTCTCTTTTGTGACATAAATTATTCTTATTAATTCTTTTGAGTTACAGGAGTACACATAATTATACCATAATAACTAGTTTCCTATTTGTTTTGCTGTCCTCTTGTAAGTAAAGAAATAAGCTCTGTGCTATTGTGTTTAGTCTGTGTGTCATTAGAAATAATTTAATCAACCTATTCTAGTATAAATATAACTTTCATATTCCTTTAGTGGTATGCTGCTCTGACTGTTCAAATTATGAGAATTGCATTATGCATTTGAAGCATTTACAGTGTTTGTCTTTTCAGTTAAATGTTCTTAAGATCAGGATCTGTCTCTGTTGATCCTGTAAAGAGTTAGTTTATAGGTAGCCTTTAATTAGTTTAAGATCTATTAAGTTCAGAGTCACTTAGTGTATGAATATGGCTTTTATCAGTCTCATATTTTCTCCTTACATTGTTAAGTTGGTTGTCAGTGACATTCATTGTCATGTTTCACTTCATTTTTTTCCTCAAATCCTATTTACTGAACATTGTGCTGCAATCTGGTAATCTCAGTTTTTGTAGTCTGTTCTTCAGAGCCCGTGTGTTCATTTCACTATGGATCCTCATTGCAGCCTTTGTCCTTCCTTGGTGCTATTCTCACTCCACAGAGACATGCGCAGAAGTGAGACCCTTCATTCAGGTCCCAGACAAAGCCTTAAATAAGCCACCTATCATGAAAGCAAACCATCCACTGGCTAACTCTACTTTCAGATGTTCTTCACTCTCATTACAGTGTCAACAGCAGCTCCTCTGCTCTGACATGAGTCTCTCCCTCTGGAATACTGATGTGCTGCTCCCTTTCTGAGCTTATGACTCCATGAAAGCTCAAAATGGTCTCTGTTTTTTATGAATTAATCTCATTTGTAAAAATATTAAAGAGTAAAACTTACAGAGAATTTTACTGAAACAAAGTTTTGGTATTTGTTTGGCAAAAAAGATGCTGCAGAGCATGAATTATGTTTTCATAAAAGTGAACGTGTTTCTGATCTTACCACTGGTGTTCTGATGATCCAGGTTGCACAGGGCTATTTAAACAGGGTCATCCATTAGCAGAAGCATTCATGACACCTGATTTCCTTTGAATTTTTGTTCTCTTCCAATAGCCATCCTAACTCTGTGTAAAATCCCTCTGAGGCCCCCATGTCCTGTACCGTGACAGGTTAGTGGCTGTTGCTGGCTACTCTACAGAGTATCTAACAGCCATGTTCTTGCCTTGTCCTCAGTTTAGGTCCTTATTTTCAGCTGTTGATCTTTATTTACTTTCAAGTACATGAAACGAGGAGTTTAATTATCTTTGAGGTGTCTGTCTTTCTTTCTGTATTAAGATATTCAAAACCCATCTGGACTTCTTCCTGTGTGATCTACTGTAGGTTATCCTGCTCTAACTGAGGGGGTTGGACTAGGTGATCTTCAGAGGTCCCTTCCAACCCTGACCACTCCATGGTTCTATTAGATTGAATTCAGTGGGGAATTAAGAGAGACCTGGGGGAGAACAGGAAAGGCAGCCAGCTCAGGTAGGATTCCTTTGCCTAAGCATAGGTGGCCCCTGACATTTTAGATATCCTCTGCGTCTAGTTGCTGTTTGAGAAGGCTGAAGATCTCATGTAAGCACTGTATGAAATATCTTGGGCCTGTGTGAGTATCTTGGATGTGCTAGGATGTTCTTTAAGTGGCATCAGCTACCTGCTTTTAGGCATCTGAGTCCTACCCATAGAGAGATGGTGCAGTTGTGTAAAACTGCTTTCCTTAGGAAAACAGCTAGTGACTGGAGCATATGTAGTAGTGTAAATCTTGGTAGGCAGACACTGTAGAGAAAGAGATGCTAAAATTTAGGTCTGGGGTATGGAGAATGTGTTCCCAGTTTTTCAAGGTTCACACTAGTGAGGTTTCCAGGTAATGATTCAGACTACTCGAATTAGAAGCCCTTTTCTGTCCTTTGTGCGTGTTAATCCCTCAAAACTAGGGGAGCATCTACTTTAGGTAACTAAGGTGGACACTGAATACTGTCCTCAATTCTTCTTCCCTGCATGCTTTTTTTCTAATGTTTAACTTCAATAACTTTTGCATCCTGTTAAGGCTTAATTCATTGCTACATGACAAAAACAGTTAATGAGTTTCAGTGAGTAGTGTATATACTACTGTTTCTGTTTAAGCATATGAAGATTGTGTTCTTTATAAATGAAATGTATACAGACATAGTTTCCTAAAGGCTGTTTATTTGAACATTCTTTGCAGTGGTTTGGTGACCTTGTGACTCCAGTTTGGTGGGAGGATGTGTGGTTGAAAGAAGGTTTTGCTCACTATTTTGAATTTGTTGGGACAGACTACCTCTATCCAGGGTGGAACATGGTAAGTTTTTTTTTTTTTAATTTTAAGGCTCCATATGAAAGTTACTCTGTTGCTACAGTCCTGCTTTTGTTATAGACAAGGACTGCTGAAAAATACCAAATGATGCATGCAAGTATCAGATGTCCAGTGAAGCAAAATCACTAGGTGTGAAATAATTTGACAGCATTCCAAAAGTGTAACCTGCAATAACAGAACATTAAAACAACTACTGTTTCTCTGTTCAGAAACATTTTGGATTAAAGCAGTTATGATTTAGCATTTTTTTAATCCACAAGCATGAGAGGAATTGGAAAGAGGTGTTTGCCTAAACCATACTGGAAAACAAAGCCTATTTTTCCTTACAGTTTTCTGTCTGTACAGTTTACTCATTTTATTTTCCTGCTATTATTTGGCCATCCTGCAGTATATACCAAGGTAACATGGGGCAAATGAATTGACAACATAGGTTTCAGTATGAGTTCCAGCTGCACACAGTTAGACATTCTTTGTCAACTGGTTTGCAAATACTGGAGCTCTCTGAGGGCAAACTAGGAAGGCCATGCTGGGACATTATTTTGGAGTCTTTCTGTTATACGATATCATATCTTGTCAGGTCCCAGTTTATATCAACTGCTGTAATCTAGAAATATTATGATTATAAGAAAAATAAGACACATAAGACCTCAGGATGAGGAAGTTGTGTGTGAGACTGTGTTGAAGGTTCCTATATAGGTTTTATTGTCTTTTGGAGAAACTTCTCTATTTGCTTTCCTTTTGTGTTTACATATTTTAATTACATGTCAAAATATTAGTTACAAATACAGATTGCCTGATAGAGGGATGTTATAGTTTGAATGTTTTGCCTAAACTCTTGCATAGTAACTAATGAAATGTTTTTTGCCATTTCTGGGTGATTTGTTGAGTGATCTTATCCCGATAACTTTAATGTGCCATGGAATTAAGATGGTATAATTATGAGTTAAAGCTCATTTTTAAAAACAGTTCTACTCTTGCTTTAGGTAAGCATCTTCTGAAGTTTGAATTCTTTGTAGTATAGTAATATGTGTACCTGCCTGGTGGATGAGGAAAAGGCTGTAGATGTTGTCTGTTTGGACTTTTGTAAAGCCTTTGACACTGTCTCCCACAGCATTCTCATGAAAAACTGGCTGCTCCTGGCTTGGATGGGCATGCTCTTTGTTGGATAAAACACTGGCTAGAAGGGCAGGCCCCGACAGTGGTGATTAATGGAGTTAAATCCTGCAGGCGGCCGGTCACAAGTGGGGTTCCTCAGGGCTCAGTGTTGGGACCACTTCTGTTTTACATCTTCCTCAATGACCTCAATGAGGGGATTGGGTGCACCCTCAGTAAGTTTGCAGGTGACACCAAGCTGGGTGGGAGTGTTGGTCTGCTTGAGGGTAGGGAGACTCTACTGAGAGACTTAGACAGATTGGATTAATGGGCTGAGGCAAATTGTATGAGCTTCAGCAAGGCCAAGTGCCGGGCCCTGCGCTTGGGCCACAACCCTATGCAACGCTACAGGCTGGGGGAAGAGTGGCTGGAAAGCTGCCTGGCAGAAAGGGACAGAATCACAGAATCTTGGGGGTTGGAAGGGACCTTGAAAGATCATGTAGTCTAACCCCCCTACCAGAGCAGGATCAACTAGAGCACATCACACAGAAATGCATCCAGGCAGGTTTGGAATGTCTCCAGTGAAGGAGACTCCACAACCTCTCTGGGCAGCCTGTTCCAGTGCTCTGTCACTCTCACAGTAAATAAGGTTTTTTTTATGTTTATGATGGGTAAACTCAGATTGCTGGTTGACAGGTGGCTGAATATGAGCCATCAGTGTGCCCAGGTGGCCAAGAAGGCTTATATTAGAAATAGCGTGGCAAGCGGGACCAGGGATGTGATCGTCCCTCTGTACTTGGCATTGGTGAGGCCACACCTCAAATACTGTGTCCAGTTTTGGGCACCTCAATACAGGAAGGACATCGAAGTACTAGAGCAGGTGCAGAGAAGAGCAACTAGGCTGCTGAAAGACTTAGAAAAGAAGTCTTATAAAGAGTGGCTTAGGGAACTGGGGCTACTTAGTCTAAAGACAAGGAGGCTGAGGGGAGACCTTATCTGTACAACTACCTGAAAAGACATTGTAGAGAGGTAGGTTCTGGCGTCTTCTCACAAGTAAGGAGTGATAGGACATGAGGAAATGGCCTAAAGCTACACCACAGGAGGTTTAGGCTGGACGTGAGGAGTTGTTTATTTTTCTTCTGAAATAGTTTTCAGGCTGCCCTGAGGTGGTTGGGTCACCATCACTGGATGTGTTTAAAAATCATCTAAGGGTGGTGCTTTGGAATATGGTTTAGGCATGAAAATGGTAGAGTAAGGTTTAAGGTTGGACTTGATGGTCTTAAAGGTCTTGTCCAACCTAAATGATTCTATGATTTTTTTTTTCTTTCAGTTGTCAATTTTGGTTTATAATTGCATTATGAAAAGGAAAATAAATCTTTATCTGAACTGACATCTGTCTTGCATAGGTAGGCTTGTTGGGTTTACCTGGCTTTAGCTGTATTAAAACTCATTCTCTTCATCTTTACGAAAAACACATCCTGAATTACAATGTAATGATTCTAATTATGAATGCAATGAAATCTGGCAGGCCTTTATGATTTTAGCGTAGTGAAATGTCATAGATGACAACGTTTATACACTGAATTTTATCTTCAAATCATCAGTCATTTTTTCTTCACATAATCAGTTTAACAAATCCAGAATAACTTTACTTTAGAAATAATTTGGAATATAGAATATTTGCTACAGTTTTCTGTGGAATGAATATAATGTTCACTGTTATGCAAATGACATGCCCATTATGTGAAATCTGGCATCTTAGCAGAATACAGGCAAAACGAATGGGTTGATCAAGGTATGACATTTAAACTGGAAAATCAGACACGTGCTGCATAAATTAGAATTAACTAAATTAATATTGCTGTGCCTGAAAAAATATTAATCTGTCAAGTTTTTCCTTAAATTAAAAAGAGAGTAGACATAAACTTTTCATAAGGCTTTGGATATCACCGGCCTTTGATGCAAAAATAACCATACTGACATATTTAAATAGTTAGAAAATTGGTGGCAAGATGGAAACTCAATGAGTTAAACATTTAA
Source organism: Chaetura pelagica (assembly GCF_000747805.2). Taxonomy (NCBI): domain Eukaryota; kingdom Metazoa; phylum Chordata; class Aves; order Apodiformes; family Apodidae; genus Chaetura; species Chaetura pelagica. Next base: position 2,582,318 of record NW_009954190.1, on the reverse strand, counting down.
ATGTATTGCATTCTTTTGCAGACTACAGTAGTAATCAATAGTCTCATGTTTCAACCATGTTACAGAGATTGTAGGACAAGGAAGCAAAAGTTAAATTTACTGGCACTTGACTTGCTAGGTATTTTTGTTATCAGTATAAAGTGCATTTTCTGTTTAGATCATTGTGACATTTATAAACTTGAAAAAACAAAACCTGATAATTTGTAAAAAGAGACATTGTTCCAAACAGCTTTTTTTTTTTTTTTTCTCCCCTAAAGTGAAGGGTACAGTACAAGCTTCACAAATCCGTTAAAAAACAAGAACCACGAACCTTATTTCCTGTAAAGAGGGTTAAACGGAGCAATATTCCAACCTTTAGGGTGGTATTTTGTCAGCAGTAAATCATATCTGTGAAATAAAAATACAAGCTATTATGGTGTATGATGCTACAGGTCTTTGTATCAGAAAAACAGAGTAATATCATAGAATCATAGAATGGTTTGGGTTGTAAGGGACTAAAGATCACCTAGTTCTGACCCCCCTGCATGGGCTGGAACACCTCCGACTAGACCAGGTTACTCAGAGCCCCACCCAACATGACCTTGAACACTTACATAACTTCCCTGGGCAATCTGTTCCAGTGTCTCATCACCCTCACACTGAAGAATTTCTTCCTAATGTCCAACCTAAATCTCCCCTTTTCCAGTTTAATGCCATTACCCCTAGTCCTCTTGGTACAAGCCTTATAAAAAGCCCCTCCCCAGAGATCCTGTAGGCACCTTCAAGTACTGGAAGGTTGCTGTCAGCTCTCCCCAGAGCCTTCTCTTCTCCAGGCTAAACAACCTCAACTCTCGCAGCCTGTCTTCTTAGGAGAGGTGCTGCAGCCATGCGATCATCTTCATGGACCTCCTCTGGACTTGCTCCAACACCTCTGTCCTGGTTTGAGCCAGTTGGAACACTCTGCTACTAGTTAAAAGAAAGCTTATTGAAGGAGAAAAAAAAAAAATAAAAATCAGTAAAAGGAATATTGGCTTCATTCTGGCTCAAACCAGGAAAACCTCCATGTCCTTCTTATGCTGGGGGCCCCAGAACTGGACACAACACTGCAGGTGGGGTCTCACAAGAGTGGAGTAGAGAAAGAATCAACCTCTGTGACCTGCTGGCCACGCTTCCTTTGATGCAGCCCTGGAAACAGTTGACTTTCTGGGCTGCAAGCACACATTGCTGGCTCATGTTGATCTTGTCATCAACCAACACCTCCAAGTGTTTCTCCTCAGGGCTGTTATCAATCCATTCTCCACCCAGCCTATACTTGTACTTGGGATTTTCCCCAAACAGGTGCAGCTTTTCTTCAGCTGTTTTATAGGCTCTGCTTTTACTGCAGGAAAGATGGATTAATAACAATATTGACCAAATTGCCATGGAGCTGTAAAACTTTATTGAGCCTTCTAGGAAGTCTAGAGTTTCTTGTCTTGTCCAGAAGACATTTACATACTTCGTCAGACTTGCATAATCTCAATAAAAAAGGAATCCAATCCTTATTAAATTCTTGCCATCCTTATGCCCTTGATCCTCCTGTTAAAATGTTGGGTGAAGAACAGAATGAAGAATCATTCTGTTACAGGGGACTATTACCTGTTGTAGTTAATATAAGACACATCCCAACTCTCCTGAGGAAGTGGATGAGGTATTGCTGGTTTTAAAACAAGAAGGTGGATTTTGTGTACTGAGATCCTTCCTGGTTCCAGCACTGATTTTATTGTATTTTTAAAAATGTAAGTTATTTCACATCAAAGCTATACATTCTCATTTGCTCCCCTCAGCTAAAAATGAAGTTACTGCATGTTACTTTTTACCTCTTGAAGGTAAAGCTACCTTTGATTTTGGAGGAAATATGTCCCTACTATACAGTCATTAGACATTTGCTATGGAAATTAATTTACCATTCTTTGCATTTAAGCCTCTTGCCTTGTCTACCCCCAAATTAAAAGTTTTTTGTTATTACTATCCTGAAGTATCTCAAATTCTTCTTAAATCTCATTCTTCAAGGTCTTGAAAGTTTAAACAATTGTTTCTCTATTGTCACGATGGTTTTAATAAGAAAACCGTCTCTGCAAGATTGGAGAATTTCAATTGATCATGTGTGCTTAGAGTAGCAATCTGCTTGTCAGTTCCCTTTTTCATGGTTTAGAAAGAGATGAGGTTTCTGTGTTGGAGGCTTACCATATAGCTCTTTGGTTGTCTCTCTGTGCCATCAAAAAGCAAATGCGGCTGGATGTGAGGTCTTGAGCTATAACATCTTACGACTGGTAGAAGGTAATCTCACTGCTATGGAAGGTTTTAGGATCAGAGAAAAGAGAAAATTACAGCAGAAAAACACATACTGGTAATTTCCACTTCGTATCTTTTCTTATCTAAAAGATATTTTATCTAAAATCTAGATATCTAGATATCTTATCTAAAATCTATTTTCTTATCTTACCCTACTTCCCTTCCTTAGCCCGTTTGCAACTATATTTATATTTTTATATATATATTCATTCTATCTTCCTCTCTTCTTGTTTCTCTCATTATCCTGAAGTCCTTTGTACATGTCTTTTTAAATGAAGGAATTAAATTGAGGGCTACAGATGCAGGAATTTATTGACTGATCTTTTACCTCCTTATTTTCTGGTAAAAAGAACTATCATGTTTGTCCTTGAATGCCTCTGGTATTGGGGTAGGTTTTGAGAACTATGACAGCAAGAATTACTGGCATGTAATTTTTCCTTTCATCCATCAAACAAGCATCAAATACTTGAGTGGTCGGTACCTGGCTTGATGCTGAGAAAGCATTTCACAGATTCCAGCTGCCTTCTCCTTTTTCTTTATTATATAAAAGTTAGCTTTGCTGACAGTTTTATTGGCTGAGTCAAGGTGTAGCACATAAGTGACAGCTTTGAATTCTCTGCATTCTCTATCCATTGAAGCTCTGGGATAAGATCTCCCACTTTCATGTGTGCTTACTACTTTTATAATTAAAGGTGGTCATATTAGCCAGAAATTTTCTTAGTATAAACAATTGTGATTAAAGTAGTTGGAGGAAATTGTGTTTACATGGAATGGCATCTTTCATCTCTCTTAAAGTGAACCATACTTCCTTCATGAGGTTGAGTGTCTTGATGATCCTGCCATTACTACAAGCAGCTGAAAATAACAATGAGGTTACATATCAACATTTCTGTTATTAAAAATACATGCCTCAAGAAATTACCTGTGCCTAAAGAAGGTAATAGAAAACCATTTAACTGAACTTCATTACATTAAGTGCTTTGAGCATCATGTAACATGTTGCCCAAATTCTTGAGAAATTATCTTAATTGCCTGTCTTTCTCATTGACTCACTTGAAAAAGTAACGGTGAATAGAGCCATTAGATACATACGTATCTTTAATGTGCTTTGTCTCAGATTGCCTCCTAAAGCTTTTGTCTCCATCTCTAAATTTTTTTCAGGCATTGTTTCACTCATAGAAAACCCAGAAAATCATTGTAAGTTTGAAGTAGACTTAAGACATGGGCCTTTTGGATTTATTTCATTAGTATTTTACCATTTCACACCTGAGCTGTAGCCTGCTTGATCCTTCTAACCTAATATAAATATCACACTGGCTCAGCATTGAAAACGATTCAACCTCTCATTTTTAAAAACTGCTTTCATCTCTTCTGTTTTGGTTAAAGGCTCCCCATGCCAGTATGAGGCAAGGCTTTAATTAATACCACATGGAGTGTTTTTTCCCCCAGTAAATGCTCAGTGAAGTCAGTCCTTGTATCATTTTCTGTTTTAACTTAACTATAGGGGAAACTTCCAATGTAAAATTAGCTAGAATCTCATGTGTAATTGACTTTGGCACAAAAAAAGACATACGTAAAGGTAAGCTGTAAGATCTTCTGGTTCCTAGCTACTAGTCCTTTCTAAGTATACCATTTTAGAAATCCTTATGCTAAATTGAGCTTATAACTAAGAAAATTAATTTCCATCTCCACATGGTCTTCCTTAACACAGTTTCTTTTTCTATGCTGTGGTAAGGTGGATTAATATATGGAATTCTTAAGTTTAAGTAGTTAAATGTAGAGATAAGATGTAAATGAATATCAACATTTAGATGAAAAATTTATTCAAGAGATTAAGTACAACTTTGGAGAATGTCAGTGTCTCTTCTTTCTTCATGTCATTATCTGCTCATCTGGAGAGAGCAGTTAAAGTGACATTATGATGAGAGCTTTTGGGTCATGTGAGTTCAAACGTCCTGAGTTCAGGGGTTAGATGAAGCTTTGGTTTCAGAAAGAAACTTCAGTCAACTTGCTGAATTTCATATAATTTTGAATTAGTAACCATTTTGTCTTTGGCAAAAATGAGAAAGGAACTTTATGGCAACTTTTGCCTCAAGGCAAGAACTCACCAGGGTAGTTCTACTGAAATAAGAATACACACTTCCTCAGGAACTGTAGTTGATATGGGAAGTTCAGTGACGAAGCTGCATCTGTATATTTGAATCTGCATCTCAACTTTTCGGCTGCCCTGAATGTGCTGCCACTATTTTAAAGTGGTGGCAGTGCACAGTTACTTGGAGTTCAAGCTGTTAAGTAACTTTTGGTGTGCCTACAAAACTTCTTTGGTTACTTCAGAACATAGCTCACTGAATCTCATAACTTCCAGGCTGAAACAGAGTCTAAATGTGCAAAATCCGTCCAGCAAATGTTAGAGCATGTGAAAAGTATTGTCATTGATGATGATCTCTGGCAGACACAGTTGGAAGTTGATTCAGTATACCAACCACATCTCAAAGCCACTTTTCATTTAAATATTATTTACTGTTTCTTGAATTGAGGTGAGTTTCCTCTTCAGATTCCCCTTGAGGACTTTGAATTAGAGGATAAACTTCATATTTTGTTGTCTAATGTTTCAAAATGCTCCAGAGACAAATGCATAAGGAGACAGTGGATCTGTGTCATCCATTTGCTTAATGACTCTTTCTGTGAAGGCAACTGCATGCAAGATGATGAAACCTGATCTTGGAGAGTGAAACTGGCTCTCTTTTTTTTAGATGTGCTGGTGGTCAATAAGTGTTGTTTCCTTTTCTAATGCTCCCTTTTTTGTATTGTGTCCTCCCATGCCAATAATTGGCGTAGTGGATCTGGTGTGCAACCAAATCAAAGCTGTACCTCAAAAACAGAGTGATGAGAGGAAGCAGCAGTTGAAGTAGCTGGTGAAATTGCTTTAAAACTCCAAATCAACTCCCCATCTGCTTGGCAACTTAAGCAGGTGGTTGTGAAATTCTGGTTTGGCACTTCATTGAAAAGAAGTTACATACCCAGTTCTCTTTCCAGAGACTCAGAGCTATTGGTCTCCCTTAACTATGAACTCCTATAACATCTATATTGCTTTATAACAACAAAAATTACCATTCAGTGTGAACATTTCTGAGGTGTATGGACAAAAATTTTGCAAGAACTTTGACTGAGAATGCAGAAAAGAGGGTTATGAAGGTAGATGTGGACCCATGACATATTCACAGCTGATAAATGTAGAATGTGTTGCAGGCCTCCTTCAACAAACCGTGCATTTAACTCGAGCACATATGCAGAGATATAAATTTTTAGAAAAGGAACCCATAAGCTGCTCAAACTATTTGCAAAAAACTACATTTTGGAAGAGAGAAAGAGAAAGAAATGTTGCTTTTATTTGCAAGTACTCAGAAGACTTCCCATGTGATGACAACTTCAGATTTATAAGCACGTAGACAGTTGGAACTTCTTTGTCCCCAGTGTATGTTTTCTGGCCTTAAGGTATTTTGTTGATCCTTAGTTTTTGTTGTAGGCTATAATATCTCTGTCATTTAAGCTTCACCCTGAAGTATACTGTATCAGAACTACTGGCAGTGTATATGCTGGTGTTCTTTGATTGCTTTCAAAATTTACCCTTAATTATTTTTCCCTAGGTGCACTTTCCCTATAGACACACGTATTGCATCTTGACAATGCTTGTTATTTCAAGCCTGCTTTATATTCCTGACAGCTACTAAAGCTCTATATTTTGAGAAGATATGTCCAGCAATTTGGTCAGAAAAATAATTTGCAGATTTGCACACCAATATTAAGCTTTGTTCATGTAGATTTCTCAGTCCATAAGCAGTTTGAATGGCTGTCCCAGAACAAAGGCGATGCCTTTAATATTAAGGCCTTTGATCTCCTCTGCGTACTAATTATCAGTTTTGGCTTTCACTGTGCTATGCCTTTTGTTCCACTGTTGGATGTTTTCCAGTTTTTTTCATTTAAATTATTTTCCCTGGCATTTAGTATTAATTTTTAGAAATACTTTTTATGTGACTAAGTTAAAGTATTACATTATTGCCATGCTAATTTGTATTCTTACTTTATGCCTGAATATGATACTGTAATATCACTAGCAGCAACTCCTTTCCATTACATCATTGTTATCCTGTTATGCACAACAAATTTTTAAAGGCTCTTGAAGGTGCAGGCTTTTCTGCCAAAAAATGTTATTTTACAATTGCTTTCTTTCTATTTAGTGGTAACTAGTTGAATGGTGGGCATCCTGTTGGAGATTAATATACAAGGAGTGACCACTACCTTCCTCCCCAGAACAAGGTGAAAATAAACCAGAAACAGAAAGCTTTCTTGTAGTTAGCCATTTTCTTACTCCTGATTCTTTTTGCTAAGGAATGTTTCACACTGCAAATTCACACTTAAAAATCTTCAGATTATTTCCATAATGTGGAAGAATTGCTGTAGGTGGAAAGTTTCTGACCCTGCTACCTGTAGCATTTGTGCTGCTTTTACCCAAAGCAATGATTAGATGTTGGCTAAGGAGGGGAGAGTACAGAGGAGGTGTAAGTCTTTCAGGACATCCTTGTGTCAAATAGAGAAGGTGGATTGGCAGGACTAAAATAAGTAATTCATATGAAGAGATGTTTACTTGAATCTAGTGACCGCAGATGCTTGGGGAATAATTTGAAAATGTAAATCTTTGAAAGGCATGTGTATCTGATAACTGCATTTCAGTCCCTGCACCTGGAAGCATTCTAGAGAGGAAGAGGGAAAGCAACCAGAAAGAACTGGCATGTCTGTGCTTTTCAACACAGGTCTGGCCTCCCAGACTTTGACTATGCACAGTCCAAGGAAGGCTCTGAGGAGAGGAGATGAAGAGACAGGTCTACAAGAGGGCAGTTGGAAGATGAGGATCTGAGGGGCTACTGCTTGCCTTTAAAGAAAGGCACAAATTGAGTGGAAGCTTCTCTGTCCTTATTTCAGATGTACAAACTCCTTAGAGCCCTGGCCCTATGTTAGCATTGCTTAGTCTTACACTCACATTGCAACTATTGACCTTTTCTAAACAAAGCCTCAAGACTCAACTGAAGCCGCCTTTTCCTTTCAAGTGTATCACAGTCTTTGGCTTTTCTCTTGCAGTTGAACTTCCTTGGAGGAAGGTCATCTTGAACAACATCTTGTCACTGTTTCATGTTTACCTGCAAACCTGTCGCCTACTGTGTTGACAGCTCACTAGCCTCATTAAACACATTCCAAGATTGATTTTCTTTGCTAGGTGTTTCTTTAGTCCTGTCGGTATCATGTTAAAACAGATCAATTCCACTGTATTGCATAGGGTAAAATAACTAAGGATTAGAAAGCTCCTCTTTGTCAGTATAAGCAGTTTGGTCCTATTTGTTGGCCTTTCCACCTTCAATTGCTGATAGGACTTTAATAGCTGAGGTAGTGTTTCTTCAACATAATTAAGGCAGCTTTAGTTTCTTTCAGAATTTCTGTTTCCTGTCGTCTTTCCAAGCTGCAGGCCCCTTGTCAACCAGAAAAGTCCTATCTCTCTGTGTCTTCCAGCAGTTATATTGTAGTCTCCTTTTGGGATCTTCTCTCAGAGGTTGTGTACTGAAGCGCAAAGATGGGAATGTTTTGGAAATCCTTTCAGTTCAATAAATTTAGCTTTGTAGGTCAAACACTTTCTTAATTTGCACTAAAATGCAGTGAATGTGTTTGGAAGCATACTAGCTGTTTCAATTGTATCCCAGTGTGATGGTCTGCCATAAATTTCAAGGAAGACTTTTCAGCTATGGTAACTTGAATGAGTGATGATGAATTTAAAATATTCCTTTTCTACCCATCAGGAGATAACCTAAGAAGCAAACAGAGGTCCGAAGTGTAGCCTGTCCTTTTTATATAGTTTTTCTTCTTCTTCTTATAGCTTCATGTTCTGTTTCCTACATGCTGATTTTCTTGATTTCGAATTCTGTATTTGAAATATAAATTTGTGATTAACATGGGTCCTTTTAGTGAGTTACTTCCAAACAGTCACAATCCACTTCCACAAATGTTTGTCAGTTGTGATATCCAGACTTGATTTTGGAGATGGAACAGTACCTTTGTGTGTAAATGCCTATACGTGTTACATATTGTACTACTGATGATATTGGTGCTCTCTTACTTACTAGTAGGCAATGTGAGGCAGGTATAACCAAAGCATCTACAATCCTTTACACCCTTAGCAGTTTTCCCTCGAGTAGGACTGTCAAAATAATTGTTTCCCTA
>NW_009954190.1:2568491-2573549 GCF_000747805.2 Chaetura pelagica | reverse complement strand
TCCCTACACCTTTTCTTTTTTCCTTCTCTATAAAGAAAGGGGCAGTTACTGACTGCATATGTCTGATAAAATTTGGAAATGAACAACAGTATCCACAAGACATTACTTTTCCCTTCACAAACTTTACCTCATGCAGCCAGCTGAGAACATGAAGAGTGTGTTGGGTAATTGGCTTTCCTGCATCCAGTGTTTTTAATTGCCTGAATATATAATCAGCTTAAGGTACATTTATTGTGCTCTAATGAATTTTAACATAAAGGTTTATTTCCAGATGGATCAGCACTGGAACAGCTTTTTGGCTGTCTTATAAATATAATTTAAATTAACCATGGATACCAAAACCTTGCCACCCAAGAAATTAAACATGGAATTTATTATGTAACTGTGTGGGGTTTTTTATCTGTGGACATCAAGGTGGCTTTTGAAGGAAAACACAGCTTTCCCAGAGTTTCTTTATATTATAACATTATATTATAAGTGAAAAAAGCTTATTTAAACCTTCCATAACTTTTATTTCACTCTTTGCATGTATCTGTGACTTGAAAAAACAAGTCTTTCCTGACACAGTCTTTTGGAGTAGAGACATCTATATGAATGTAGTATGAAAAGTTTTTAAGGAATGTAATTTTTCAGCTGGAAAGTCCCATCTAGTTGCACTGTAAAAGTGAGTGCAGCACAGTTCATAGAGTATACATGAACATTTAATTAATGCTGCTGCCAGAGTAAATATGCAGCAATTTTTATGTCCTCTGCAGTCCATATTTATAGAAGGTATAAAAACAAATTACTATGTTGGATATTGTTTGGGTTTACACCTGCCTCCGCTGTAATGACTATGTCATTTAACTTACATCTACAGCTGTTGACTCACTTGTAAAGAGAGATAATAGTTTCCTACAGGTGGAAGTTACAAAATTTGTTGAGCAGGCAAGCTCTTTAGGATAAAGGATTTCTGTATCAGAATTCTGAAAGACAGTGTGAGTGTCTTCTGTGGCACTGCTGTGGGTTCTGTTCATTGCCCAGTCTCACATTGACATACCTAGTGAACTTGGTCCAAAGGGCCAAGTGACTTAAATCTCACTAAATAAAGTGGTACTAATTGTATTTACCCATCTCTGACAGAAATTTTTATACCTGTGTATGCAACAAGCTCTATGATTGGTTGCATCCATGTATTTTTGTGTTAGAAAACTATGCCATTTTGCCTCTCAACCCAGCCCTTGTAACTGTGAATGAATAGTCTTAATCAGAATTGCAGTCTGCACCTACAGATACATCTTAATTATTTTAATAGTCTTTAATTTCAGTCAAGTTTCATTACTGCAAGACTTCTCCAGTCAGAGGAATTCCTGATGCTAGAATTAGTTACTTTCCATTCCATATAGTACTTGTTAAAGATTGTAGGAAGTCATGGTGGCTTACATTCAAACCAGAAGATCTGATTTTAGTCAACGGTCGTATAGAGGCTGCCTCTGATAACTCTGCATAATTTTTGTATTGTTCTAAATGTATATTTGTCTGTGATATTGCTGCATATGCTGTATTTCAGGAAAAACAGAGATTTCTGACAGATGTTCTACATGAAGTGATGTTGCTGGATGGTTTGGCCAGTTCACATCCAGTATCCCAGGAGGTGCAGCAAGCCACAGACATTGACAGGGTGTTTGACTGGATTGCCTATAAAAAGGTAAGACTGATTCAACCTATCTATTTCTATGTATAGATATGTCAGTAGCAGTTAGAAGATCATGTTCTGTTGTTAAACAAATACCATTGTGAAAAGACATATACCACAGTAGTTACTAGTTGGGGAACTTCAATTTGTGTGCAATGTATTTGGAATATAGTACAATTATTCTAGCCAATTACATTAAAAACATTCAGCCTTACTAAATATTACAAATAAATTTGAGGGACTGTCAAAATTCAGCAAGAAGATTTAGGTTTTTTATTACTATTTATTTCTGGCAGAATTGTGTTAGATAACTTAAAAAGCAGAAGGACGTGTAGTCTTTGTCCTATTGAAGCTCTCTAGAAATCTTGTTGAGTAGTAATGTTAAATGTAATGGGTTTTCCTGTTTTTTTCTGTGCATGGAAATTTTTCTATCAGCTACTGAAAAGTCTGAAGTTATTACTGAACAGTGAGAGTGGAGAACTGCCTTGTAGGGTGGTGAAGGAATCTGTATTATATCCAGGCAATTTCAAATTATGTTTCAATGATAGAAAGCCTTTTGGCCAGCTTTGGGATTAAACAGCTTCTGTTCAGGAGTGGGAGTGCTGCACACTTCCACTTTTTGCATTGTATGACTCGTATTGCTTTAGTATTTGGCCTGAAAGCTGGTGGTTACCATCATACCACATGATGATTCTCTGCTACATGGTGTGGCTTGTAATGCTGTGCCTTAATTTCTTGACCAAGGCACTTCATCTGTGATGCAGAGGCTAGGGCCTGCAGCTTTCCACTCTGAAGGCTATACTGGAGCTCTCTGCTGGTGATTCAGTAATAAGTCTTTTGACTCTCATCCTTGTATTTGATAATAACTTTTCTTTGCATCATTAGCTGCCTAACACCAGACTGTAACAAGACATCAGCAGCATAGCATTGACTTGTCTACTGAGCTTTCAGTTTATTCAGTGCTCATTCTGGATTAAAAAAAGAGGTATATACTATCTTATAGTCATCAGTTATTCCCAGTCAGCAAAAAATTCAAGTTGATCCTATTCTATGAAAGGTTGTTAGTCCTTTAAGGATGAACAAATGAGTGTGTGTTAAGTCCATGTGATTGATATAGGATATAATATGCAAATGCAAAACACTTAGAAAAAATAAGAATAAAATACGGGTGTTGCTCAAGAGCCCAAGTAACATTCTCAAAAATCCCTTAGCTGGCTTTGAAAACATTACTCTTGGTCAATTAAGCTATAATAGCCATCAGCTTTTAGCATACTGAAGTATTCTCATTGTTTGTGTTTCAGTCGTGTGTGTTGGTGATAGTTGAACCTCAGTAGGCCTGTCTCACATCGGTATCTTAATATGTCAAGCTAATTATTTTTTCTAATTAATATAATAGCAATATCACACAGTACACTATATTACTTGAAACTTATCTTTTCATCTTAATAACACTTAGCAAACATTAAGTAATTTAAATTTACATTGAATAACAAATAGGCAGTAGGACACTTTGGTATATTGTTAGCTATTTTATGCAGGCTAATAGAATCTCTCCATTTTCTGTGCAGATTTAGAATACAGTACCAATCTTGTATGTCTATTTAAAGGTTCCCTTTTCAGCATGGCAGTGGCCATGCCTAGTGGATATGGCAGCCCCTCTACTCAGCTTCCCCAGTGGCCAACTCTCCCAAACCTTATATGACTCTGAATATGTTCATATCAGGGCCTGATCCTGTTAATTTTGAACGCTGTTACTAAATCTAGCTATTCACTTTGAGGAATGGCAATGGAAAGATTTGTGTACACACAGGTGAGGAGATTAAAAGGCAGACTCTTTCACCCATGAGTCCTTTGTTTACCTGTCTGATAATTTGTCCATCTGCTATTCTCTGTAACCATTCATCCTTTTGTTTTAGATAGAAGCAACATCTAATAGCAAAAACACTTCCCTAACTGACTTTATAGCTGCTCTCCCTACTATTTCTGTGCGTTCCTCCAAGCACCTGACACTGTTTCCTTCTGAGGATAAATTAGAGCAAATTTAACATGCTGTAGCTTTTAAATTCTTTCCATTCCTATGTAAACTTGTAGGTATGCACACATAGTTTGCACTGAAATTCAACTAGAGAAACAATCTCTTTTATTAGATGGCTAGAACATTTGCCTCTCCTTCTAGCTCTCTAGTCTCTGCCAATATAAATACTGTGATGCATAGTGTGTCAATAAAAGCCAAACTGTAAAATTATACTGAAGGCTTTTACCTCATCAAGCGTATGCTCAGGTATTTTCAGGTGCCTCAAAGCCCTCCTTACACAATGAGCCCTGATGGAGGGATATTGTTACTGATGTTTTTGAGATTAGTTTTTTTGTTGTTGAATTACTGTCATGTATTAAGCTCTTGGGATTTTTTTTCTGTTGACTAGTAAGGTTTGGATCAGGACAATCAATGAGGAATTATCTGTTGTCCTAAATAGAATGTCCCTTTTTAAACAGTCTAGCTTTACATACAATCTATTTTTCCTGCATTTTGGGTATGTGGGTTTTTTAATTTATTCCCCTCCCCCCCCCTTTTCTTTAAAATGTCCACCTTGGGTTCCCTGGGACCTTGAGTTGTCCATGTGATCTCTTTTCTCTCCATGATGTTCTCCATGATACTGAAATGATGAAACTTTCTCCCATATAATTTTTGTTCAGTGAAATGACAGTCATAGAATGTCATTGTCATTTCATTGTCTTTACTGTCAGCAACATGGCATAAATCAATTAGACACCATTAGAGTGCCCATCTTTTCTAGACACTCAGCTGTCATTTTAAAGATATGCCTCTTCCTATGCACTTCTGAGATGGCCATTGAAACTGTGTTATTTAAATGCCTCAGAGCTGAATATATTTCCACTTTCTTGTCCTTGGTGATTGCACATATTAAGAAATCTCATGTCATAAACCCTTGAAGAATCATATTCAGATAGTCCCACAAGCAGAGTGAAGCAGAAACTACAGCCCTGCAGCCCACAGTGTTTTTCCACTTAAGCTGTTGAGGGTGATGTTTGCCTCTTTCAAAAGCATCATACTATTCATTCTTCAAATAGCACGTCATCTTCCACTGGGGACACAAATAAATAGAGAAAAATTAGAAGTCGTGATAATTCGTTAATAAACAGTACTGGTAGATGATTCAAGGCTCTCAAGTTACATCAGAGAGTGCATATGTCTTCCTAGTGCAGCTGGAAGTGAGATAGTGTCCTCCCACGATGATGGGAAAAGTGCTTGTATCCCAAGTGCAGCAGGAAATACAGCTTGTTGAACACGAGAGTGGATCTGAGAATTGTTACATCAAAGCAAAAAGCGTGACAGCCATTCCACACCAGAAATAACTGACAGC
>NW_009954190.1:2556133-2568381 GCF_000747805.2 Chaetura pelagica | reverse complement strand
GCAGGAATCATAGCTCTGGAGAGCTGCATCAACAGAGAAGGAGAGAGTGCAGCAAGAATAACATGAGGAGCAACAATCAGAAAGGCACAACCAGCTGTAATAAAATGGAGAAATAAGGCAGCTGCATCTCAAAGGGAGCAGCCAGACCCAGAACAGTGTGAGGGAGAGAGATCCTAGGACAGAACTAAAGGTGTCATAGCCCCAGGTGAGCAGTCACGGCCAGATAAGAGAATGGATGAAAGGCCACCAAGGACACTGTAGAGAGCCAGATAACATCTGATGTCGTTTCAGTCAGTCAGCTGCATGCTTTGAGGAGTGCTGGTTGAAGATTCTGGCAGCAATCAGGGCAGTCAAGACCCGTATGATGAAGTGTAACTATAAAAATACCCCCAGTAGAATATGTCTTGGCAAGTGACAAACAGTAATCAAAACAAGAAAGAGGATGACTAGAACAGGGAAGAACATTCCTCTTTTTTCCTCCCTGTAAGCAAAATTCATCTCAGCAGTGAGATAATTTACTAGCCCTAGTTTTGTAATGCGAACAGTTAATATTTCCTAAACCTTTCAATGTACAATTTCCTTTTCCTTCTTAGCTCTGTGTTGCTGCTTTGAAATTATTATTTTTTTTTCTTTTCTTTTCTTTCCCCTGCTTTCTGTGTCTGAGTGATGGAAGGAAGATATATTTCTAATCGTAAAGGGGGATCATGCTCTTGGCCTCCCATCAAAGCCAGTGTTCTGGATTAGGAAATCTGTTCAATTAAAAAAATGAGCAAAAAAATGCTCAGGTTACCTGTATGTTAGAATAATACTTCTATCAAAGGAGAATTTAAGGAATTGAAATAATGGAATCATAGAATGTCTTGGGTTGGAAGGGACCTCTAAAGGTCATCTAGTCCAACCCCCTGCCAGAAGAGGGGTTCTACAATGAGAACAGATTGCTCAGAGCCCCATAAAGCCTGACCTTTACTGTCTCCAGGGATGGGGCCTCCCCCACCTCCCTAGGCAACCCATTCCAGTGATCTACCACCCTCATATTAACTTTTTCCTAATGGCCAAACTAAATTACCCTTTTCTAGCTTAAAACCATTACTCCTTGTCCTATTGTTACGTGCCCTAGTGAACAGATCTTCCTCAGCCTTCTGATAGGCTCCTTTCAGGTATTGGAAAGTTGCTGTAAATTCCCCCTGGAGTCTTTTCTTCTTCAGGCTGAACAACACCAGCTCCCTCAGCCTGTCTTCATCAGAGAGGTGCTTGAGCCCTTTGATAATTTGTGTTGCTCTCCTCTGGACATGCTCCAACAGATTCATATCCTTCCTGTGTTGGAGCTCCAGAGCTGGACACAGTGCTCGAGGTGAGGTCTCACCAGAGCAGCACAGAGTGGCAGAATCACCTCCCTTGGTCTGCTGGCCACACTTATTTTGAGGCAGTCCAGGATACAGTTGGTCTTCTGGGCTGCAGTTGCACATTGATGGCTCATGTCCAGCTTTTGATCCACTAGAACCCCCAGGTCTTTTTCCACGGGGCTGCTCTCTAGCATGTCTTCCTCCAGCCTGTAATCATATCCACGTGTGACCCAGCCCAGGTGCAGGACTCTGCACCTGGCTTTGTTGAACCTCATGAAGTTCTCCTGGGCCCACTTCTCCATCTGGTCCAGGTCCCTGTGGATGGTATCCCATCCCTCTGGCGTATTACCATACCACCCAGCTTGGTGTCATCATCAAACTTGTTGAGGGTGCTTTCAGTGCCACTCTCAATATCATTAATGCAGATATTAAGCAATACTAGTCCCAGTACAGACTCCTGAGAGACACCACCTGTCACCATTTTCCATCTGGACCTTATGCCATTGACCACTACCCTCTGGATATGACCATGCAGCCAATTCCTTATCCACTGAACATCCATCAAACCCATATCTCTTCAACTAAGAGAGAAGGATGTTGTGGGGGACTGTGTTAAAGCGAGTTAAAAATCTGACAGTACAATCCAGCAACCCATTAAGCAGTGTAAAGGGAGAGCTTTTTGTTCTCCCTGACTAATTTAGCCATGAAGTTATCTTTGAAGGCCATTAACTCCTGGGTATGCATTTGCATGATGATGTTTTCTGTTCCATGACTTGCAGGTGCAGCAGGTCAGTGCCCAGATTACAGAAGATCCTTTCAGAAGCCGTTTGTCCTTAATGCACTGTAATGGAGTGTCTTGTAATGAAAATATTTTCTTTGTTTAGAGAAAAAAGGTTGTAGGTCATTGCTGCTTCCAATATGAAAGCCATCAAAACTCCAAATCAGTGAAACCTTCAAGTTCAGAGCTGTCCCAAGAGTGCCTGACTTGAAGCATGCAGGCTGTTCTGTTCCAGCCAGTGGGTACTAGTACAAAAAACTAGGCAGGTGCTTCAAGATAGTTTAAACACCTGTCTTGAGTTAGGGTTCTGAGCACCTTCCTGACTCAAAACAAACTGTCATTAATCTGTCATGCTACCTATTGTGCACTACCTATTTTCTGAAAAAGAAACATAGGAATCACTATGTGTGATAGATAAACAGAGATGCACCTACAGTCCTTCAGCAGCATTGTTCTCCATGCTGGGGACAACTGTGCATGGGCTTGATTGCAAATAATAAAAATGGAGCACAGATGTTAATAAAACATTTAATCGTAATATCATAATAAAAAAGTTGTATTGCTGTAATTTGCTGACATGTACTAATTCAGATCAGTAAAACAAGAGTGACAATTAAAAGGGTTGAAGTAACCTGGAACAAATTGTAACAATTGAAAATAGAAAGTAAACTGAATGTAATGGAGTAAAAAAAAGAATCTTCACATAAAAATATTATCAATATTTTGATCCAAATATGATCCTGCAGGACCTCTCTTCAAGATAGAACTCTCTGGACCAACCTCTGCTACAATGTTTTGATTTTTGTGTTTAAAGGTATGTGTAAATACTGGAGAATTTCTGAAGCTTAAAAGAGGACAAGTAGAATGGCTTGTTAACTATAGTTTGTTGCAAAACAGTCCTAGGCAAAAGGATTGAGATCCTTATGTGGTATTAGTTAACTAAATAAAAAATGAATCTTCATGCTTCATGGAAAGAAACCTGGTCAAACAGACCTGATTTCAATCTTTGAGACGTGGTTGGTAATGATAAATTAACTAAGACTTTCAAAATCTTTGTTTTATTATAGTATAATGCTTTAGTTAAAAAAAAACCAAAACACAACAACACAGTGCTAGGAGATATCACTACACAACACATTGGCTGAATTAATAGATAGCTATCAGATCATACTGATCCCTAAGTTAGTCATCAATGGAGAATCATAACAAATTTTGAATTTTATTTTACTTAATTTGCTTTTGGATTTTCTTTGGAGCTGGTTGATAAAATGGTGATGCATTTGAAGTAAAGTAGTGATGAGCATGTAAACATTTCTCTAAGTATCCATCATAAAAGGGAAAAATCTTTGTTGGTACTTTTAATGGAAAACAAAGATTTGTGCAGCTAGTTTTATTAATATAAGAGATTCATAATATAGCAGGTGTTAAGATACACTGATTTATTTGCTGCTTACTTGAGTCCTGGTGATGTCCCATCTATGGAAATAATGTCATCAACCTCTTGTGTTTTTCCATCCTTGAAGATTTCCTCATACAAGCAAGTAATGAAAAAGTATAACATTCTTCTGCCCTTGTCAGTGGTGTCAGCACACATAATAGAGATTTTGGTGGTAAGGCTAAATAAAGCTCCTGTTGTAAATGGGGTCCTGATAGCATTTTTTTCCTTGGCGATTGATACATTTTATTATTCAAGGAAAATGATGTGACACTATTCACCTGAAGAACCTGATTTAGTTATGGTCATTTACTTCTGAATTTTGTTCATCGTGTCATGTTCCTAAAATTCGCAACAGGATTTATGTCTAAGACAAACATATCACTGAAGCTCAGCTTACCATCTGACCATTTTTAGTATTATCCAGCCCTAGAACAGCTGTGTCTGTCAGAATAGAAAATGATTATGAGTTCCCAGTGAAAAGCCCTCCTTGAATATAATGTTGCTTTTTTAGTGGTGTTTTGGCATCAGATAAATGGCCTTATAATCTATAAAACCAACATAAACTAACTTTATGAGTCTTTGATGATTTAGCATAGTACATAACAGTTTATAGGTATATTTGCTGATTTTAAAAATATTGGCTCATCCACACTGTATGTAAAGTTTTAAAAATAGTGTAAGTTTGTTTATGAAAATATATCCTGATTGGATTGTTGCGTATCAAGAACAGATTAACTTGCACAGCCTGATAAGCAAGTATCAATTGGAAATTCTGTGTTACTATAAAGAAGATAAATTGAATGACTGATTATTTTTTTTCTAGTCTGTACTGTTAAAATCAAGTAGACATATTTTTTTGGGGGCTCCTTAATAAATGTAGTCTCTTACTTTTAAACAATTTATTACCAAGTGCAGGGAAACCAGTCAGACCCAGATGCAGCCAAGTATGTAGTTATGTGCTTAATAATACATAAGCTGTGAAAATTAAGTTGGGTTGCTTACGTGTTTAAGGTACTTCAGTGTGTAATTAACGCCTGGACTGAAAACTTCAGGATTAGGCTCATATTATCACATTTTTTTCTAGTATGCTCCATAGGCTTCATATACTTAAGTCCTTCCTTACTTCTTACAGCTTTTATGTGGGTTTTCCAAAGGGAAAGCCTCTAGGAATTAATTTGAACCTTTTGCATTTCTGCCACAGGGAGGAAAACATAGGCACATGATTACTTGTTTAAACAAATACATTCTGTTACCCTAATCAAATAAGGAAGCATTCACAGTCATCAAATTCACATACATTAAGCTTCCTTTTTTTTTGTAGATTTTGTAGATGTCATTGGAGAATATAGAAAATAGCCAAACTGGTGTATTACAGTGCTCAGTTTCTGAAAAAGAAAGAGGGATTTAGTGCTGATGACTCATGATACAGTCTAATTAATTCCCTGAAAAGAATTTCTTAGTGAGTACTTCTGCAGTTCCCAGAGATGAGACATTTTGCATTGAGAGAGCTGAAGAATTCCAGAGGAGGCTTTGCAATTATCTCTGCTTTTACAGCTCAATAGAAAGACTTTAGCAGAGGTCTCTGAGGAGCCCACCACACCACTGTGTTGAAACTGGTGGCATGGACAGGACATGCTTGTTCCACAAGTATCAGTGTCATGTACCATAAAAGACAGTTCAGCTTACAGTGGTAGGAAGGTAAAATACATTTCAGCATGACCTTCTGAGTCGGAGCTGAGGAATGATTGGACTTGCCTCCAGGGGAAAAAGCAAGTGTGTATGGTGAATATGTTTGCTTAAGGAACCACAGTTTAAATGCAAAATCTGGATTTGAAAGTGATTAACCAGATTTCAATTGTTCTTAGAAGAGATCAAAAGGATATCCATTGATTTGTTAAGGTCACATGAGTTGCTCAACAGACATTATAGCTAGACATGTCCCATCTCCTGGTCCTCTTTGTTAATGTGCTGAGGGTAACAGTTTTGTTAATTCAGTGCACTACATGTAGTGTCAGCCCAGTTGACCAAGTTTCTAGGTAATTCATTTACATGTGTACACTATTCTGTATCTGCACTTGAGTAAATTTTGCAGGTGTGACTTAATTAAAGCATATTATTTGTGCTAAATTTCTCAAGGATTTGACAGATGTAATTTTGGTTGTGCGGAGTTTGTTTTTTGTTTTTTTTGTGTTGTGGGTTTTTTTTTTAATTTATGTAAGATACCTCTTTTGAATGACATATTTTTGCTACGTGTTTGATGTACATTGTTCTTTTATGCTGTGTTTTTCCCAATAAGCTAAATTTCATGGGGCATCCAGCTGTGATTGCTTAATACCAGCAAAGAATGATTGTTTTAGAAAACGTGACTTGGATATTACATGTTGGCTAGCGTTTGCATTACAAAAATAATGTGCATTCATGGTATGAGTGCATGGTAACATGCTCTTTTAATATTTGAAACGAACGTAGAATCACAGAATTATCTAAGATTTTGAGAAATAAAGATTAATGTATGAATTCAGGAACTTTGAACTGAAATGAAATTATAATAATTTACTTAGGAACCCATTTGATTGTGAATACCCTTAGGATTCTATTTCATAGAGTGCTGTAAAAATATGTTCAACATTTTAAATAAAAGACTCCAACCTTTATGCTGCTTTTATTACATTTGCATTTCTAAAAAAATATTTCTTTGTCATGTTTAGTGAAGAAAACATACTTTCAATCAGTATATATTAGCCAAAATTTGAGAGTTTCTGTGCAATCTGAAGTGATTCTACTAAGGTAGTTCATGCCTGACTTGAGTGTATATGGCAGATTTGACTTTACCTTACTGGATGAGGGGCTACATCATGGCCAAAGTGTAAAAGGGGGACTCAGATTTTTAAGGATATAGCAGAGATTTGCAACCAATTATTTGTACTGGTCTTTCCTGCTTTTTTTGATTCCTGTGCTCAGGTTATTCTTTGTAACAAGTAGGTTGCAGGATCATTTTCTGGTAGGTGTATGGGAAGCACTAACTAAAAGAACTCGATTAGTTGCTAGGAGGTCTACAGAGCTGGCTGGCATCCATCTACCCCTTCTGAAGGTAACCAGATGTGGAGCTGCAGAACTTCTGTCAATGGAACATAGACTTTTCTTACAAACTGCTGTTTTGTCAGAGAACTGCTGGGGTAATGTAAAGAAATAGCTCCAGGGGAAGTCTTGAGAGCTCTAGGCTGATGTGTTTGACTTCCTTTTCCAGCAAGTTGAAGACTCTGTAGCATATAAAGAAAAAGATAACTGAGCACATGGATAAGTATGTTGGTCTTGCCTTGACATAACTGCTGCCAAAGGAGGTTCTGTCTCACTAACCAGCTGCTGTTCTTGGAGGGAGTCAGTAGACACTGGATTTTAAAAAGTCCTCGACAGGGCACCTCACCTATAACTCAGGATAAATCGTTTAAGGAGGAAGCTATTTAATGTGTGTGTTATGTAACTGATTAATTAAAAAAGCCAAGAATACTAGTATATATCAGGAATTTATTCGTAGCCATCAAACTTTCTATATTGAGTCTCATCTTAAATCAGGAGCTCTTTATGAAAGAGCAGTACCTTTGTGAGTGCCTGTATGTGGTCTGAGCCTTGGTTTAATCCATGAAGGTGATTAGAAGAAGTTATTATTGATTATAATAGCTCAAACAACAGTAATATGAATAAAAATTACTGTAATTGGGGTAGAGGATAGAATTACTCACATTTCCCTTAGCTAGAGAGAAAGTAATCCTAATCTTGAATTGCAGGAATTCCAGCATACAGAAAGATAACTGTAGGCCTCCTATCTGTGTCCCATTGTATTTGAAAAACAAGCAGTCCTATTACATATTAATCAAGGCTGATTTTGAACTGATTACTGCACAACAGGAGAATGTTAATAAATCACCTGTATTCAATGTTGGCTTTTTTTTTTTTTTATGAGAGAAGAAAAAGCAAAATGGATGTGTGGAGGTTTTCTGGAAAATCGATATACGACTTTTTTTTTTTTTTTCTGCTTTTTCTTTTTAGAAATCCAGTTATGTAATTTTTGTTGGTAGTCCAGTGCTCCTCTCATCAGCACCTCACTCTCTGCTTACACCTTGGATACCATGATGGTGATTTTCATACTGGATTCTTCCTGATTTTAGGTTTCATGTCACAAAAGAGATCATTCTGAACAAAATAAAAACAAACAGCTTTCATTATGATTTCTGATTTTCAGCATTACATGAGATAAATGGGTAGCTGAGCCTGCCAGATGCTGTCTAAGACTTTGCAGAGTCAGGGAGGTGTTTTTTGCACTGTTTATGCTTTCATATTTTCTAAGGTTGCTCTGTCAGTTGCAGGATAAAATATCTTCAGAGGCATTTGTGTAATCTCACTAGGGATGTTCACTGTGTAGAATCCTGTGATTTTCTAGTCCTCTAACCTCCCTGTATTATCAGTGAAGATAAACAGGAGCTTTTAGGGTGAAATTAATCTCTCCTATTTTAGATGCATGTCTTTGGATGAGATGAATCAGGATGAGCTGAAGTGCTTTCTTCTCTCTCCTTTGCCTTTAAAGGGAATCAGGCAGCTGGCTCAGCTGTGTACAACTGAAGTTGATGTTCTAAGAAAAAATGACATGTTTTGGTGGGAAAGAGGACAGAAGAGCTATGCTTTTTCTGGATCAGCCTTTTGTGCTCTCTCTGCCTTCCCCCACTCTAAGGCATTTACAAATGATAGGTTATTTTGCCCTCACAAGAGCCAGCTGAAGTTCTTGGTTTCTGTTTTGTGTTGGTGACATTTTTCTCTCGTATGTACTTTTTAGAATACCAAAAGTTTCTGGTCCTTAAAAGACTAATGCTGGACGAGTTTACAGCTCATTTGTATCTCTTCACACATGGCCCCTTGCCCTTGCCTCCTAGCTTCTACATAATCCTCTGTGATGGTTTACTGATTTTTACATTGTGTCCTTCACTGCACCTGCTTCACCAGTTCATTATTTTAAGTGGCTGTCTCCTGCAGTGAGCAAGCACACTGCCCTTTCTTCAGGCCCCTTTCTTAATACCTACATTTTCTGTTTGGTGTTTTGTTGGGTTTTTTTGAGTGTGTGTGGGGGGTTTCTTTATTTGTTTTTGTTTTGTTTTTATGTTTGTTTGTTTGTTTGTTTTAATAGGAAAGTATGACAATGTAGAATAAAGCAAGTTATGATTTTTGTTATACAAATGTATAGATAGAAAAGTGTGATGTCACACCTGTTTTATATATCTCCACATTTCTGAAATTCTTGGGAACTATTTACTAATACAGAACTGTTTTCACAGATTGGGGAATCAGTCTCTGTATGGTCTTTTTGGACAATGCAGTTGGATTCATCTCACCTTCTCTAGATGCCTTCAGTGCAGATACATACATATGAGCTAGTCAACTAAGGTTACTTTTGGTGTGAATGACAAGAGACGAGTGCTTTTAGAGTACAATTCTCCAGACCTGTGTAGAGATCTACTTTAAGATGAGATAAAGTGTACCCAGAAGTGACTGGTGCTGTCCATTAACTGTAAAAAAAGTCTAAACAACAAAAGTAATTGTAGACACTGATGCTACAGATACCTGCTTTTATTCAGATATAGGCCCTCCTGTGTGGCTATACAACAGTGCTGTGTTGTATGCAGTCGTAATATTTTTGTGGGTTCATACGTGAGACTTATTTTTTTTCCTATTAAAGAAAAAAAATGACTACAGGATGCAAGTTGCCACTGAAGCAATTAGTTTTAAGAAATCACATATAATAAAATTAGATAATTCAATGTCCAAGAATTCAGTTACCTTAAATTAATTGTGACCTGCAGTGATGCCATAGCACCAAAAAAGGTAGGAGTGAATCTTTCAAAATTAGTTTCATTTAATCTGAGATCAAGGTTGAAATCACATTATTTTATGTTGGAATGGAGAGAATTAGACTGAAATGCCCTACCTGGAACTCTGCATTTTGTCAATTTCAAAGACAAGTTCAGCTCACATATAAAGGAATTTTAATTTTAATTGTAGATGATCTTTATAATCACGTGAGTGTGCAAACCAGTTTCTCCAGGGAAAGAAAGAACATAAACTTACGGCACTTCAAACAGTGTTGGATAATTGCTCATGAGAATGCTTTTTTTCTAAGGAATACTTTGCAGAAAACAACTGTGTGTGCAGTTAATTTCCATGGAGTAGCTGCTGTGCTCTACCTTTTTTTCCTATAGCAATGCTGAGCCTGAGGAAGCTTTGGCTGTGTCATAGGTTATATGAGGAACATTCTGGGTGATCTCTGGCAAATGATTTCACTATGGCATGCCTCAGTTTCCCTTTAATTTGTAGGATATTGAGAACAATATCTTATGAAGCCCTCACGAGTTCTGCTAATCAACAGTGCTTCAGCAGAGCCAGGTAGTGCCATTAATCATTATCTGAATGTCCAGTATATTTGTCTGAGTAAACTTTTATTAAGATCGGGTACAATGGCTTAAGGTGAGTCAGATTTTACACTGGCAGGAACATAGCTACATTTTTTTTAATAGGAAAAAATTGCTTTCCACTAGATCTGTTAAACCAATGTGTTTCACCTCTTGACAAGGTATTGAGTCATCCCCTGCCTGGAGGAAAGCATTTAAATTTTCAATAAATGGTCATTCTGCCCTGTTGGAGAGCCAGATTCACTTTTCAAGACTCCATACATCGTTTCTTGGTTGGACAAATGTTGGCAGAGCAGAAGTGGCCCTTAGAGTGAAGAGGGGAGCAGATGAGTTGCATGTCAGGGCATTCAGAGAATAATGCTGACAGGTTCCATCCTCTGCTCAGGACAATTATGTTGTGATTTAGGATTTTTCTATAAATTTAGGTCTGGGTCTGAGGAGCTTTCAGAAGGGATGGAAGCACAAGACCTGTAGTTCACTGCTTGCTAGGCAGATAGGCAGTTGGCCCATGTAGATGATCCCATGGCCTTGTGTCCCATTGCTTCTGTAAGTGAATTTGCTGCACATACCTTCTTTATCTCCCATGATGTTCTGCTTAGGGTCATCCTCCAAGATCCTCTTTTTAGTAAGCCCCTCATCTTATGCCAGTTATTCTACGTAACTCTTGCTCTTTAATCCTTCTTCCTGAAACCCCATTTCTTTTCATCTCCAGTCAGAATTGCCAGTGTTTGCTGCCTTTCCCTCTCCTTTCCAGAGATGGAAATGTATCAATTACTTCTGCTGTTCTTACAGAGGTATTGCTATTCTCTGTTCTGTCTGCTTTCAAAGTGCAAGAAAGGTTGAAATAAGTTATTTCCTCTTTTCTTGCTCCCATTTATTTTCTTTCTACACCCAGGGCTGCATTTGCTTCCATTTCTTGTCTCTTATCCCCAAGACACTTTGTTATTTTCCCTTCAGGATTTGGTTTTCTGTTTTCTACTTTTTCTCTAGAATCCCTTTCTTTTCCTTCTTTCTTCTTTCCTATACTATCCTTTGGCAAATAATTCAATAAGGTGTTTGCCTTCCCTGTGTGGGAAAGGTGGCAGAGCCAGGACGAGTATATTGTTGTTCTTGAAGGTGCAAGTAGGACTTCTTGGTTTCCTGAAGGTAAGTCGTTGGTAGAAAGTACTTCTAAAGTAGCTCTGAAAACAGATGGATCCTGAGAGAGTAGTCCTGTGTCTATGCCTTGGATCTCCTATTCAGTCTTTAATTGCTTTTTTATTTTGCTTGGTGTGGAAGGGTCATCCATAGTTCCATCCAATGTGGCTAAATGTTACTTGTGAGAAGAATTGTATAATTTTTTTATTTTTTTTTTTTATGTGTGTCTATGTCTTGGTCTAGTGTTTTCTTAAGATTTACTAATAATTTACTAGTATTTTTGATTTTCAGAATTATTTTAAATGTTGGTTATTACAGATAATTTCTTCAATACTTTAAAAATAGACACTATGCAAAAAATGAGTGGGACATGTTAAATGGCCTAAAAATTGGACAAGTGTTGAATTCCAAAACTATTTTAAACTTAAGTCTAGCAGGAAAAGACAAAGAAAATATTGTACTGAAAGCTGAAGTTTTCTCTCTCTCTCTCTCTTTTTTTTTTTTTTTTTTTTTTTTTAGGTAAATTCAAATTCATCAAAAGCTGCACATTTACCTTATGAGAGTAAATATTAGTTGTGACAAGTGTGTGTAGTAATGTGAAACATTTTTCCCTGAATTACTGTTCGACCTCTGTTAGTGCAGGAAGTCAGAATACATTGTTCTAATAGTCCTTTTGGCTTTAGAATCTGGGAATTTTTGACTCTGTGAGATGTCTCTTTTTCTTCTATTTTTAAATTAAGCATTAGTCTAATTCCTGAACCTACTCGAGAACCATGTTTTCTTATGGCCTTTGATTCACTGACTTTAAATCAAAAATGTCCTCCCTCTCATGCAGTGACCAGTACTAAGTATACTAGGATATTTTTTCTTGAAATAGAGAACTTGTGCAAGGGGAAAATACAGTTGTGATTCTGAGAGAAAATGAGAAAATTCAAAAGAAATGCCTTAAAGAAAGCTACTGTGGGAAGTATCTGTCTGTCTCTTGGAGTAAGTACTGAGAATTAGAATAACTCTTGAAACAAAAGAAATTTTTTAGATCTATCTGTTTTGCCTGAAGGTGCAAAGGGATAAGAACCAGGTATGAGTAGAGAAAGAGT
>NW_009954190.1:2548775-2556115 GCF_000747805.2 Chaetura pelagica | reverse complement strand
AAAGAGTGTTATTCATATACATAGCTCTTTGCATGACAGTCTGGGAAATAAGCTATTTATAACTCAAATATCTCTATCCACAGCTTATAAATTTCTTACAAAAATGATCCACTTCCAGATCATCAGATATGGAAGGTTTTTACAAAGGAAAGTAGTAGTTTCACTAAATCCTGATTTACAGGAGTATAATGAAGGTAAAAATGTTATGCGTGATCACTGGTAGAATTTAGCATGGATATTATTTTTTGCCCTTGTTTAAAACTGTGCACTACTGCTGAGTGCACAGGAGGGCTGGGGGCAACCAGCTGTGGAACTGACATATCCATGCTCTAGCAGTCAGAGAGGGTGTTTTATGGCCTGTGCCTTACTCAGTATATGGGGCAGGATATTAACAGGATATTAACAATATCAGTGTACTTTCTTCTAAGCATTTGCCTTATCTTCTCTCTCTGTCTTCTGTTCCAGCATAAATAAAGATTATATTAATCATAAGTTATTAATCATAAGATGAAAGTGTTCAGTGGAAATGGCTACTTCAGATTATTATTGTGCAATATTGACATGCAAACCCAGTAACTTCTTTTTCCTCTATTATTTCCCCCAGGGAGCAGCTCTGATTCGAATGTTGGCTAACTTTATGGGCCACTCTGTGTTTCAAATGGGCTTACAAGTAAGTAAAAGCATTTCTGACTTTTTGTATGTGTGCATTTCTAGCAGTTTCACTCGCTCTCTCTTTTTACTTTTAAAACTGTATTTGCATCTATTTGTGGAAATATTTCTTTACTTCAGGAACATCTGAGCCATGAACATGTCCCTGAAGGTGAATTTGATGGAAGATGCTGAGCAGTATTGCACATGTTGCCCCCAGTTTCACCTATATTTCTTTGTGTATCAAGTGATTGCACTTTAACTGGCACATGGTTTTGTGTCCGTTTTATGTAGATTGTCTCGTGAAAGCCATTGTATCCGCGTGACAACTTTGTGAAGGGATAGCTGAGGAAAGAACAATTTCTCTTTATTTACAGCTGTGTGCTGGAATAACAAATAACAAATGATGTCAAGCCAGCTAGAAAATACACAGCCCTGAAACTAGTAATGATTTTCAGATGAGTATTTTGCCTTCCCTTCCCTCATAGCAAAATCCTTCAGCTTTATTTTTACCTTTTATAGCCATGGAGAGCTCTCTGCCTTAATCATGTTTTGAAAACTCAGTCTACCTTTTAAAAGAATTTTAAAGAGATAACATTTCTGTTCTAGGAGAAAGGAATTCAATGTGCTGATTACCAAGGATTAACTCTTCTCAGCAATAATTCATTGTAAATGAGTGTTTCCTAAACTATTTAAAAACAAACAAGCCAAAACATAAAAAACAATGCGACTCCCTCTGTTCCTTTGAAATCTGCTTGAGTAAATCATGTTACAGGCAGCTGTGATTGATGAATTATGTATGATGCAGCCTGCTACTTAGAAGTGTCCTTTAAAGTAAATTGATGTTCACCTGAAATACAATTATGCTAAGATGGAAAGAGCAATCAATCTTATCTGTTCTTAGTAAGCTTTGCATTTTGAAATTTAAAGAAACTAGATCTAGGATCTGGTCATTTTTTAGCAGAGTGATTCTACCTGTAACCAAAATAAACTGGAAGATAAAATATAAAACAAAAGTTAAAGAAATATATTGGTTATGTCAGAGGAGTGTGTTCTATGCAATAGGCAATGAAGGGAAGCCTGCTGGGGAAATACAGCTTTTTGGAGATTTTACGGGACATTCAGGATTGACAGCATAATTTATTCACAGGACCCAGCAGGATCATTTTCTTAGTTGTAACACCAAATCAGATCAGTTAGATAATCTTCTTATCCAGGTAAGAAGTCTTGAAATCAAAATTTTCCTTCATAAAGTCTTTTATATGTCAAGGCTAAAGCCCTCATCTCATTTAATCCAATAAAACTTATGTCCTTAGACCAGCAGCTCCATACTCCAGCCAGAAACTTCAGTTTGCATGGATCCGTTCAAATGGAAATTCAATAGCACTTTTTTTCCCTAAAAAACCCCATTTCACTCTGGGTTTTAGAAAGGGAAAGTTTGAATACCTAAATCTCAAACCTTGGTTTTTCTATTTTTGTCTGTGTTTGCTTAAGAAATATCAGCATGCAACTTGTCCTGAAGCAAATTTAGAAAAAAACAACAGATCAAAGAATAGGGCTATGCAGGGATTAAATAATCATAATTACCATAAAGTTGTAATGGAGCTTTGTTTTTATATTTTAGTGGTTTCCTATTATTTCTGCTTTTCACACATTCTGCTCTAAATAGAAACTCTTCTGTTTGCTAATGAAAGTCTATGGAAAGTCTAACTGTGAAAATCTGACTAGTGAAAAGTCTTGGCACCAGTTCAGTATGAAGATGATATTCTAACTTCTTTTATAAAAACTGTTTGAAATCCAGATAGAGATTTTCCATGTGCATGTCTCCAAGTTGAACAAAATAAAGCATAAATTTCATAAGCTTGTTCATAAGCTACAAATTACACGATTAGAAATGTCTGTCAGTCATCTGGTTCTCCATGTTCTGTGCATCTAGCAAAGCTTTGCTAAGGACAAGGGGAACATTAGGACTAATTTACCCTTTCTCTCATGCATTGGTTTAGGCTTTTTAGCTGTTTAGCCCCAATACCATTACTTAGGATTTAGCGTTTTGTTGTCTTGAATTCAGTTTTATAATGGAATGCTAAATGGCCTTTCTCAAGGATAGCTGCAAAATCAAATCTTAATACTATTTATAAATCTATTCAAATAAAAGAGACTCTAAAAGTGCACTTGGTGTTTCATTCCTCCTGGGTTATTCCAGTGGCTTGCTGAGTAACTGAGTTCTGAAGGACCTTTGCTTTATCTTACTTTTTTTTTCATTAGCCTCCAGTAGTAGCACAGTAGTAGTAATATTATTCAGGTATTAGGTATGTCCTTAAGTGTTTCACAAATGAAAAAAAAAGTAATCCTCTAGTCTTATTACAGTAGGATAAACTGAAATGTACCTCTTTATTTGTGTTTGCATTGAGTGTTTGGGGTTTTATGGAAATCAAGGTATGATTCATTATCCAATTAGGAGCTACAGAATTAGAGCTTTTATATAAGAGAATCTATAAATTATATATTAACCTTTGGTTAAGGAAAGGAAAAAATGACGTTTAGAGCTAGAAGCAAATGGGATAGCTCCCTTTTTCTGTTTGTTGCCACTTTTTTTCTTAATATAATTATAGGTAATTACATTACCCAGCAGATGGACTTTTTGAAGAGCGGATCAAGACACCTTGAGGGAGAAAAGTGCCTTCTATGTCAAAGAAAACAATCATTGTATTAAAAAGAAGAAAAATGTTAATGAAGGAGAGTGGAACTCTTTATTGGGTGTTCTTTAACGATGAATATGAGCTCAAGCAAATGTAATGCATGTGGTCCCTAACAGTAAAGCAAACTGTTCTGTTGAGAGCCTGCAAAGGAGGTGAAGTTGTAGTAGAGATGCTCAGTTTTACAGTGTAGATGGCTTTGTAGAGATTCATATCTGTAAGGAACGACTGGCTTGTTCCTGTCATGGTAAATATATTGTGAAAGACCATTGGATTATAGCGTGGAAGTTCCACAGTAAAACTGCAGCCGGGAGACTAACAAGTGCAGGTATGATTTTCTGGAACCCCTTCAAAGACATATGATGTCTTGTATCATGTGACATTTTCAAACGATTCATTAACAAAAAGAGAACTTTCTCACTGTTTTCACATGACACTCCATAGACAAAACCAAAAGAGAGCATATTTATATTGGCTGTAATGAATAATTGAATAATGACAGTCATAGCCACAGCTGGAAACAGCTGCATACGAGAAAGTCACAGCTATTAATTTTGTAGAAAATGCCTAAAAAGCTGTTCCTTCTCACAGGAAGTGACTTCTTTCTTCTTAAAAGACCTGACATCTTGAATGATGTGCAAAGTTTCTTGTGCTCCAGGGAAATTCAAGAACTGCATGTCACTGAATGCCAGTACTCTTCTTACAAAGTGGTGTGACTTTTCAGTCAAAAAGCCATTTATCAGCCAGGACAGTGATTAGAGTATGAAGAGGCTTGGTCAGCACCACTTGCTCTGACTGTGTTTCTGGACTGCATAGTTTGGTAGAGAAAGAAGCTGTAAGTTGGCCTTATCATTCACTCATCACTCAGGGCAGTAATATGCAATGTAATACTAGATTTGTGTGAAATTTTCATCTGTAGGCTAACCTGTGTGCTTGAAATGGATGGTTGCTTACATGACTGCTGCCACTGTATTACATTTCCTGAACGGTTTTACTGCTTTCTGGCAAGGCATCTCTTCAAGTTATCAGCAGGTTTGTTTTGTTGGTTTTGGGTTTGTTTGTGGTTTTTTTGTGTGGGTTTTGTTTGTTTTTGTTTTTGTTTTTGTTTTTTTTTCAAATTAAGCGTAGATAGAAAGCCTTGGTACTTAGATGTGTGAAGAGAGGCACCTCCAGCTCTGTAATGAGACATTTCTGCACTGGTTTCTTGAATTTTTTCAATTTGGTTTGATTATTTTGGAGCCTCATCTCTATTACTGTACGTTTGTCAACACTGCATTTCATTTGCCATGTGCCAGCTCATTGATCACATAGATCTGTATCCTTTTGAACTTCACTTGCTGCTACGTGTGTGTTCATCACTCACTCTGATTTAGTGCATCATCAGCAGTTTGAATTAGTTACTCTAGGAATCTCTGTTTCTGTGATAAATTAACCGCTTTTGTACTTTGGCTTCACATTGTACATCTAGAAGAAGAATTTCCATACAGTGCTTTGGGTATATGCTGTCTTTGTTGGTGCTGTTGAGTGGCCACCGTATTGAAACAAATTGGTCAACCTTTCAGAGGAGCTGTCTGGGGAAATGTGACATGCAGGCTGTTAAATACAGCAAGGTTGAGATTTCAATCACTTTTTACTATCATAAAGCCAGCTAGTTAAGAAATTTTTTTTCATCCACACTGCTTACTATTTCCTGCTTTTTAGACACCTTTGTGAATGCCTATTCTGTTTGAGTTGTGGCAGCCAATGTGAAATCCTGTCAGAAACTTCCTAGGTGTAAAATAAAGCACTAATGTGCTATTTTTCATATTGCTTGTGACTTCTGTCCAAGAATCTAGTAGGACAAGAAATGTATTACTATATTTCCACAGTATTATTTTATAATCTATTTTTATACAGCATATTAAACAGGTTTAAGTGTACCCATTTTATCATACTTGTTTATTGTATCTTTATTCCCAGTTCACAACAGTTAGCTCTATGCTGTTTAAAATGAGACATCATTAGAGACTTCTTAATAGAATTTTCTGTAAAAACAAACAAGCAAACAAACAAAAGAATCAGGCACCTTAGGATCAGGCTCAGTGAAGCAATGAGCTGTTGATGCTGTCCCTGGATAAAAAATGCACATGGAACCTGCCTGGAGTCTTCCTTTGGCTCCATGGGAGGATGTAACTTTTGCCACCAGGCAGGACCATCTTTACAGGTGGAGTATGTCTGGTGTTGCAGCTCATCTTGCTGATGCATTTAGTAAAGTACTTTTCAGCTAATTCTGTGCCCATCTCTGATTTAGAAAAGCACAGAGTGTACGACCTTGGTGAACATCAAAGGGTCACCATGGGCAGATTATATCACAGTTATTTGCTACTGATCCTTTTATTTTTTAAACTGTCTCACTGCTACAGACTGTTGTCAACAAGATAACTTGAGCATGTTAAAAGCAGGACATAGGAAGTCATAGGAAATCTCATAGGAGCTGACATCACTGTTTTCTAACCCGCATGTTGTGCAAGATTGATAATACCTTTCACCTTTTCTGGCCCCTCAGCATTTCTAATGCTTCTAATTTACATCACTTTAGATTTTAGGCTTACATTTGTTAAATGATTGCAGTGTTATGGACTTTTTCTGCAGCTTTTTCCACCATGATTTAAGTAGGTCAGTAACAGTTTACATAAGAGACTTCTGTAAGTGGTAGTGTCACAGTATTTTTTCCCTTTGAAAGTGTGAAACATGTACAACATAGTAAAGGCCAGACTCAGCTGTCACTGCCAAAATTGGAAGTCCTTTCTCTAGCTCTAAGAAGATCTGAGTACACTGTGTGTATAACAAAATCCTTCTGTTTAAAGAAAAAATGTGATTGAAGATGCGTATTTTTTTAATGTACAGTTATTAAGAAATGTTAAAGGTAATTTTATCTTTGCATTCTTTTCCTATTTTGCATGCATCTAACTAGGACTTTCAATTACACAATGGCCAGCTAGCTCTGAGTGCTCAGCATGGCTGCAGCTCAGCATCTGATGGCACTAAGGTGGACCTCCAGAAGATGTTGGTCATGCAATTAATATTGATTTAAATAAATCAATAAGAGTAACATGCCTACACATCTGGGGGGATAGTGAACCACTGTGATTAAAAAAAAACAACAAAAACCCATTAAATGTGGGTATCTGTTTTGGAACCCAAGAAGATGTTCTGTCAAAGTATTTAGCGTTAGAAACTATTTCAGATATTCAGAACAGACTTCACATTGGTTTCAGTCACAGACTCCAGCTCTGCTACAAATCAGACCACAGGGCTGAATGTAATGTACCCACAATTATAGCAGCCCACCACCATGACTACTGGTGGTTTTTGCCCAATGTAACTTAGATGCTTTCCAGAGAGAGATTTTTCCTACAATGTTGCATTAAGCTGAATATTCCCATTTGTTTTTTTTTATTCCTTCCCCTCCTTTCTACTCTGCTTTTTGTCCCTGGATCATTCAGATCAGGCAATTTTCCTCCCCGGCTGTTGGGGATTGCTGAGAGAAGGGAGACAGGCTCTTAAACTTGGTAATGGTTTTGAACTGAGAGAGGGGAGATTAAGGTTAGGTATTAGGAAGAAATTCGTCACTATAAGGATGGTGAGGAACTGGAATGGATTGCCCAGGGAAGTTGTTGATGCCCCATCCCTGGAGCTGTTTAAGGCCAGGTTGGACAAGGTTTTGTGCAACCTGGTCTAGTTGTAGGGTTCCCTGCTCATGGCAGGGGGGTTGGAACTTGATGATCTTTAAAGTCCAACTTCCAACTTTAATGATCCTGTGATTCTATGAATCTTGACTTTCTTTGTCAGGGCCCTAACCTCCCTCTCAGTTTAAGCACCTGTGAGCCATCAGTAAAGGGAAGAAAGATGGACTCTTTAGCTGCTAAGTCAACCTAAAGTTGATCAGTGCTAGTAAAAAGCATGTTCCTGGAACAGGATCACTTCCTTCTGACCTTCAGACCTGTGCTCCAGTGC
>NW_009954190.1:2512808-2548764 GCF_000747805.2 Chaetura pelagica | reverse complement strand
AAGAAAGGTAAAATGTAATATTTTTCCATACTTTGTTTCTAGTGTTGACTGAAATTTTGGAGAAGAATTCAATCTGAGAATTCAATCTGAGAGGGACTTTTTGAATATAGGGTTTCTGCTCAAACAGTTACATTTTGGCGGCATTGGAGCAAGGTGCCAGCCGGGAGAATTATGAAGAATGGTAATTCAGGTGCTGCTGAAGTACGCCAGCGATGTTCCCAGTGCCCATGTTCAGAGCAATGTTACAGTTTGTCTTGCCTTCAATAGGATGAAGTTGTGCTGTCCTTCAGTGAGGATAAAACATTGCTTTATTGCTGTATGTCTAAAGCTTACAAAAAGAAAAACATATTAGTATATACAGGATTTACTTAAATCATTATGTTTTTTTTCCTCAGAACTGAATTGCCCTTTATGGCAATGCTACAATCAGCAATTACAGATATTGTGTATGTATTCGCTTGGTGTGCTTCCAGTGAGCTTTTCTTATTTCATTGCATGTGACATTCAGTTATGACTATTTTCCTCTTCATTTTTATTATAGGAATTATTAAGAGAAAGAATGATAGGTATGAATTCTCAGAGAACATCAGCAGGCTGAGCATCTATTTAAGAAAATGTTTTATTTTGGAATAAAATTATACTGTTTTCTCCATAGGAGCTGAGTAGCAACCTAACCCCTGTTGCTATGAGGCAGCACAATGGACTTTACAGAGCACTGGAAGCACAAATTTTGTGTGCGGTTCTGCCGGCCTCATGCAATCAAAATTTCCATTAGCTCTTTACAAGTCAGTAGGGATATTTCCAGCACAAAGGCTGAAGGATTGAACTCCTAGTTAACACTTCATATATGTTGGAACTGAAATAAATTTGCTTTTGTTCACCCCAGTGGAGGACATTCAGAAAAAGCTGAATCCCTACTGGATAAAACAGGATATCACCAAAACTCGTTCTCCTCCTTCTCCTCTTTCTCTCCCTTTCCCTCCTCTCCCTCTCTCTCCCCTCCCCCTTCTTCTTCTCTTTTCTCTCACTCCCTGTCCATCTTTTTCTTCCTTCTCCTTTCTGTTTCTCTACACACATTTAAAGTTCAGTTACTGTAGCTAGGGAGACAGAGCAGCGTATAGCAAGATGCAAATGCTAATGATTTTTAAGGTATCTTGATTTGCAGAATTAAGAGCAGCTCTAGTGACTGTACCGTATGATGGCCTTTTGCACAAGAAGAAACATTTGCTCAGTTGATATGAATAACAAATAACTTATAAGCAAAGTCAAAGCTTTGCTGTTAGTAGTTTTCAATTTACTATCAATTGTTACTGTACAAATGTTGCAGATCATTATGATGTAGATACACTAACAGGAAATCGTTCTTAAAATGAGTTTTCTCCGATGGTTTAAGATGACCTTTTTGTAGTAAGTAGCATTAATTTAATTTTAATTCCGAGGTTTTTGTAGGAAAAAAAATATTGCAGAAAAGTACATCAGAGATTTTTTGCCTGGTTAGCAATCCCTGGGCACAGCTCAAGTTAATGCAGAGGAATGAACAGCCAACCTGTCTCAATTAGCAGATGCCATCCAAATATCTCTGGAAAACATTCTGTCATTTTTCATGTACATTAAAAATATATTTATTGAGCAATATCTGGTTTTAGTTTCAACTGTATTATAGAGCCAAACAAGGCAGAACGAAAATGAATATACAAATTTAGTTAAATATATATGCAGTTCAATTTCAAAGAGTACTTTATTTCTGTAAGATTTGTTCTTAGCTCAGTAGTTTAGTACCACTACCATGTAATATATCAAATACGTTTTCCTTTAAAGCAAAGCTTAATATACTAGCAGGTGTGTCTCTACACAGGAGATACCATCAGATTCTGCTAGGCAATAACTCTGCAGTCCTTGTAACTGCTCCCTTTAGACTTTGCACACAGTTTTGCCACCACACTGCAATTGCTGTCGCCATATTTCAAAATGGAACCTCCTTTCTCTTCAAGTTCATTGCTAATAGGTGAAACTGAATTTTACAAAGGAAATAAATCTCTCCATTTTGATCTTTAATTTTGATCTTTTAATAAGGAATCCCAACCAAGCAGGATATATTGTAAAGTAGCTGGAAATTTGCCCGAGTACAAATTTTGAATATGTTTTAGATGCCCCATTCATACTGGATTTGTGTTGCAGTGCAGAACACTTAGTTGCAATGCAGAATATGTTAATGGCAAAATTGCATTTCTTTCAGTGTTTTGAGGTTTAATGCTTTTCTTGTATTGAAATAAAAATGACAGGACCGTATTGATTTCAGTTGTGTTTCTTCTGATTTACAGTGCTGGTCTTTTATCAACCAGAAGCAGGTAGAGCAAAGAAAGCAGCCCCTGTGACTGAATGATGTTTCTTGCCTCCTTCTTTCTTTTACTAGTTTGTCTTGTGTCTCAGCCTGGATGGTGTGCTCTTTGGGACAGGGCACAGGTCCTATCCATATCCTCTAAAGGAATGTCATATTTTCAACACCATTGATGAGATGCTCTTGACATTGCCCTAATT
The DNA here is from genome assembly GCF_000747805.2 of Chaetura pelagica. NCBI lineage: Eukaryota > Metazoa > Chordata > Aves > Apodiformes > Apodidae > Chaetura > Chaetura pelagica. Next base: position 2,546,226 of record NW_009954190.1, on the reverse strand, counting down.
CTTCTCCCACTGCAATAATGCTAAAAGATCCCATTGAGCCATATAATGCCAGAAATGGCAGTTCTGCCAATCTTATTATTGTTAGAGTGTATTAAGTATTATGAATTACAAAAGAAAAAGGACAAAGTAAAATACTATAATTATGTGGCCTATTCAGCATCATTTGCTCTAGAGAAAATTAAGATTTATTTCCATATATGGTTCCAGTATCACTCTTCCTGATTAGTAGTTATAGCTTGCTGCTTAGATATAATGATTTAATTGCAGATATGACATGTTGACAGTGGATATTTTCCAGTTGCTGATGATTGTGAGCATTGTATCACTGTTATTTGTGAAAAAATCTAAATATACCTTTTGAAAATAAAGGGCTGGAGTATCAGCTGGTGTATGTTGGTGGGATTCCACTGATTTCCTTCCCTAGGATTTTATACATGGACTGAGAGAGTAGCCCAAAGAGAAGAAAAAAAAGACACAGCTGAAGAGAATACTTGCATGATGCCTCTGAAGTATGTTGCACACCCCTTAGGCTTTTTTTGACTTCTTATTACCCATTTGTGAGTTTGAATATAGAAGTTACCTAAGAAGTTCCTGATAGTGGACATTTTCAACAGTGCTTTACTGTAGTACCATATTAAAATTATTTGTAATATTGCAAGTGTTACTTATAAGAATTTTCAATTGCCTTATGTAGCTAATGGTAGAAATTCAGTCTGGATAAATTAGCAATTGAGAAATTTTGATTGTATATGAAGCAGGTAAAATAATTTTTTTGTGTGTGACTTTTTAAAGAACAAGACGATAATGATTTTAGAATATTAAAAACAATATAAAAATTTAGAAATGCTGTATGCCAGGCCTGGACATCTTACAGAGACAAAATTTTAGAAAATGAAGATAAAGATAGAATTGATAAACACTCTAAGATATGGCAAACAAAAATACAGGAATGTATTTGATGTTGTGTCTGTGTATAAATCAAATGTGGGGAGTCTATGCTGCAGCCATAGCCTTTTACTCCATATATGCTTACTATTTCAATACATTTTTGATGCTTTTTCTGTTTTTTCTAGGTTGAAATGTTTTGGCTTTTTGGTATTAGTTTAGTTCTTGGCTTGGTGGCCAGCAAGTAACTGAATTTTTTTTGGAGGAACATGATTTAATGTGATAGTAGATTGATGTATAGGAAGGATATAAACATTTTTGATCCTCTGCTAGAACTAATGAAAATTAAAATATATTCTATTACTCTAGTGTATTTTGTAGGTTGACAATTTCTGACAAGACTCCCTGGAAGCAGTGTTGGCCACACTGAGTAAAACTGATGTAGAAGGTGAAGAAGTTGCTTGGCTTATCTGACCTGGAAAAATCCATTTCCAAGGTTTTTCTTAGCTAGCTTTGCAGTACTGCTTTGATAAGTGATCTGATCACATCTGTTCTTTGTATTTGGACGTGGCTCAGCAGCTTGACTCACTGGTAGAAATTAATTCTGACACAAATACAGTTAGACCTCCATCTATTTTGCCTTACACAGTGTTTACCATAACCAATAAGGTGAATTTACCTACTACTTATTCTCTACTGCTTGCCTGACTGCCCAGCCAGGAGGGTGATCACTTTTCTTCCTTAAGTCTCTTTTGCAAGAGTTAGTCTGTTGTACAGCTGAAAAATACTGCACACCTAGTTGGTTTTTTTAGCAGTTTTATTCAGTGGTCTTCCTCTCTTATGGATATGTATGTAGCTTGCTGATAGTGCTTTTCCACTGGTTCTTACTCCTTCTTGTTTGTCACTCACCATCGCAAACACATGCATTGCCTTCCTCTGACCCTTGCCCAGCCCGTTTTGTTTGGATGTTCAGCAATGTCAAGATAATATGTGATAGCAGCTTTGATGTTAGCAGTGCTGGAAGAAAGGGGGCAAAAAAGGTGGCACGTTATATAGTCAGCATCTGACAGATGCTCTCAGGTGGCCTAGGGTTAAATATACAAATTTCTGGGAAAATAAACATGCTGGATTTGATAGCTGGAGCCTTAGAGCCTGATTTCCACCTGAATTAAACGTTTTTATTAGTAGCTCTAAATCTTTGGTGAGATACAGCAGTCATGTATAAAACTGTTCAACAAGAACATATTGTAGGCTGAAAGGAGGAGGATGTGCACCTAGGGGTAGGAATGAAATAGAAAAGAGATAGGTCGAGGCAATACTGCTGTTCCCTGAGCCCTGTGAAATGAGAACATTCAGAGGAACGTAGCTGCAAGAATTTGATGGCAAAATATTTTGCTGCTTTTTCCTCACTCATCTTACATAGTGGATTTTCACAGTTATCTTTAGGAAAAAAAATAAGTTATTCAATGTTAATCTGTTTCAGATCTCAACACCACTTGTATAAGTCGGGAGCTGTTCCTTCAGCCACTGAACAACTTCAAACAGATAAACTGAGAAAGGAGTTTGCTCCTAGAATTGATGTTTCAGTTCCCAGTTACAGATCTGAAGTCTCCCCTGGAAGTAAGATATGTGTTTGGAGACTTATTCCCCCTTTACACTTTTTTAACCTCTTTGCATTCATCAGTCACTACCTTTTATTAGTTGTGTTATCGTGTTTGACTGATGAGGTAGTTCATTTCTTTGAAGCCAAGAGGCTCAATCCCTAGCAAGACTGAGAGAACCAGGATTGTGAAGGGATAAAAGACTTTTTTCTTTTCAATAATCTTTTATTTAAAAAGTCTATTACAATAAAAGGTTTGCAAACTTAATCAATACAACTTTACTAAAAACATCTTTCAGAATTGTTTAGTGCTTTTTCACTGTACTGTTTTTACTACTGTCCACTTCAGTATTCAAGTAAAAAAAAGACTTCAAAAGCATTGAGTCTTTTTTGGGTTTTTTTGGGGGGGGAGAGGGGATTAATACTACTACTACTTGACAAAACTTTATATTATACTTTAAATCTTTTGGGACTTTTGCATTATCTAAGGTTTTGCTTGTGCAGGAATTGGACTTTGTTCTCATGGTGTGACAGATTCTGGATTTTTTAAATTTCATTTGACGTTAAAAATTAATGAAACACATGTCAGAAAACTACATTTTCTGATCAAAATTTTTATTGGTAGAAATTAAAGGATCATATTATTTTTGGCAAAGAGTGGCTTCATGTTTTAACGACAAGATGTTAAGAAGAATATTTCTTCAAAAATTTCAAGAGGATGCCTGATGGAAAAGTAAAAACAACTTACCGTTTTTGACTGTTTTATTGATTTTCATGTTGAGTGACCCTGCACTAGGATCTGTGAACTCTCTTTCTGCTTACCCCTTGATAAATAAAAAGTGTAGAGGTGACATTACAATGGAAGAGAAAGGAGAATTTTTAGAAGAGTGCTCTTTAGTCTTGAGTTGTTAAGAGGTTTTCATGTCAACTTTTATCTGCACACATACTATAGGGTTATAGCTGAAAGCTAGGAAGGTGGCTGAAGCATGTATTCATGCTCCAGCATACTCTGTTTGATGGAACAGCTTTTGTAGGTGATAGACTTGTGAATTTATGATGGGAAGCAACATTGCATCCAGATGGTTCTGGGCATATGTGTTCATGAGAAAGCAGCTTTAAGTCACTTTACCTTCTTTGGAGCTGTGCTGAGTGCAGGTTGTGTTCAGGCAGCTGTGTTTTCAGTGTCATCCTCCTTATCTGTTCTGTGGCTTGCACCTCTCTTCTGTTTGCTTTTGTTCTTTTCTATTCAATGTAAAGAGAAAGGGGTGGCTAATATTCCTGCCCTGGAAGATTAGAGTGAATGAGAACACGTCTTCTGCCCCTTTTCAAGCTACTTAAGGCTTAGATATGGGTCCCCAGGAGGAAAAATTGATTATGGTCCTGCTTGTTACATCCTTAGAACGGACAAGTCAGGTATGTGTAGATCTTTGTCTCCTACTTTAATACTTCCTGGGGTGTATTTGATACTGATATGTATAAGCTTTTTCTCTTAGTCTTAAAGTAGAGTAGAGTAGATTTAGATTAGACATTAGGAAGAAGTTCTTTCCAATGAGGGTGGTGAAGCACTGGAACAGGTTGCCCAGAGATATGGTGGAGGCCCCATCCCTGGAAACATTCAAGGTCAGGATTGACCAGGCTCTGAGCAACCTGATCTAGTTATAAAGGTTCCTGCACTCTGCATGGGAGGCTGAACTAGATGACCTTTAAAAGTCTCTTCCAACCCCATTCGTTCTATGGTTCTATGAGTCTTCCTTTTTAAGTTGAGGTTGTCCATGAAAGGTACTTAAAGAGAGGCTACTAATTTGGTAATGTAAGCTTGGTCTGGGTCATGGTAACCTTAGCTAGCTTGCAAGTCAACAGCTTGGATGGTGGTCAAAAAATGTAATTTCTTAATATAGCTGGGAGTGTTTGAATCTGGTGATGTTCTCAGTACAAAAACAGGCTCTGGTGTGAGGACACATATGATACAGATCTGTAAAAGCATGGCTGGCTTTGGTAGCATGAAATAGACAACAGGAATGCCCTGTGTCTTCTAGTGTCAGAACTGGGGAGTGACAGATGAAGCCAGCAGGCAAAGCCAACAGAAGGGCAGATGTTTGAAACAGGTATCTTCACATCACAGATTGCCCAAGTGGGAAATACTTTTTTATAAGGTGGGAAATGCTTTTTTATAAGATGTTGCAAATGCTAAACATTAATATGGGTTCAAAAGGTAACTGGCCAATTTCACAGAATGTAACTATTGAATACAAATATGTCAAATCTGCTCAGGATTCCTTGTGCTGTGAAGTGCTGGATGATGGAAGAGCATACTGGGGAAGTATCACTGTATGCTTGTCCTGTTTTATACCCTTTCTAGATTTTTGGTACAAGAGGTATACTTTATGTTGTATTTAGCACTGTATTTTCTTATTTAATTGTAAATGTTAGGATTCCTTTTGTTTTCCTTTGTGTGATAAACATGTAAGATTGGAGAATGATCAATTTTTAACTGGGTGATGGACCACATCTAAACCTCCCAATCTGTGTATTGGGAGAGCAATCAAAAGAAAAGGGCAGAATCATTTAATCTCTTTGCAGTAATTCTGAATGCAAAATATAAAAGTCAAATTTAATGTCTAATGGTAGACTGGCAAAAAGGATTGTTGCCTGGATGGAGTAAACCTCAAGTTTCCCCCCCATGATATTTTACTGTGTTAATGATTCTGAAAGCAACTCTCAGAAGGACCAATGCATGCAGCATTTTCTAGTACCACTTAGAATCTACATGTACATTCATTGTTATTTATTTACCTTGGCCTACTTTGGTTTAGTCCTACTTTAGCTTTTTAATTTGCAATTCAACTTCTTCAGCTTTGAAAACTATTGAATATTGCACTGTGCCTCAGATGATTCTGTATTTTTAGACAAAATGAAAGCAGAGTGTGCTGTAGGTGCAGCCTATATAATACTTTTTTTTCCCCCAGCTTAGTCTCATGACATTGTTAAGACTCAGCACTGCATTTACAGGGTCAGTGTTCTCATTTAGCCTTCCTAGCCTGTGATTAAATGGGAGTTCTTGCTTGTTGTACTATGAGTTGGCTGACAAAAGCTAAAACTGTCACAGGTGCTACAATTTGTGTATCAGAAAATTTGCTTTCTAAATACTAATTATTCGCAAAGTATTCTTCTTCACACAAAGCACAGATAACAGAGTCAGCAAATTTGTCTGATTTTTATCATTGTGCTGTAAATTAGGGTTTGTCTTCAACCATTGTGTAAAGTGAAGATGGTAGAAATTCAAATGTGGGAGAACCCATTGATTTACATCATCTGATGAGTTTTTTTCACTTAATTCTTCCACTCAGAATGTTTGAAGTGTATGCTATTCAAATAATCTTTGCTGAATTTCTTTTCTATAATTGAATGAACTGTTGTCTAGGGACATAGGATGGTGGGAAACTACCAGTGTTGCCTTCATATATTTCTAAAACTTGGAAGCATTTTGTGCCTGAAAGGCCCAGACCTAACCTGATCATATGTTTGAACTATTACTTTGGGAAGTGAATTAAATATTATAGTAGCTTATCAGGAATTATTTTTCTGGTTGCTATGGGAGAAGAATGGACTCTCAGTCACTGAAACTGTGACTGAATAAATAGAAGCATCCAATTTATAACCTCCTCAGACTGAGTCCCATACGTAATGAAAACACACATGTAGGTACCTGTAGCACACAGTTGGGTTCCTGTCACCCTTCTTCCAGCACTCCCTGTCATAGAGAGCCTTTGTGATAACCTCTTACAGCCCCAGTTGCCAGTATGATGTATTTTGACATCGAAGCACCAGTCTCCCCCTAGGTAAGAGTTTGTAGTTCAGGAAGGCTATTGCTCAGTTAAATCTTTTGTAACAAATACAGCTGTCATCCAAGTGAGCAAAGTTTTGACACTAGATGCAGAATGACCTGCTAAAATAGCAACTGGAACTGTATTTCAGCAGCTTTTCCTTTCATTGCTGAGAATTACCTAGGAACCTCTTCTGAGATTAGCCAAGTATTGTAAATATATGTTCAAAATATTTAACTTGTAAAATGATGTATGTAGAAAAGGAAGAGCACTGAATGCTGTAAATGGAATTTTTAGCAACAATTTTTGAATTGTAAACTAGCTTAAGAAACTGTTTGTTTACTCCTTTAGGATGAACATATTGTATATTTCTAGATTTCTGACAAATGCAAACATTAATGTGATTGAACTTAAAATAGCAGTGACTCACAGCTCTAGTTATTTCCCTTGTGTATAGTAATACTGATTTGTATTTTTATTTTATTTCTGTAGGACTATTTAACCATTCACAAGTATGGCAATGCAGCCAGAAATGATCTCTGGAACACACTGTCAAAGGTAAAATGCTTTAATCTATTGCACTGAGGGAGAAGCAGGAATTACTGATATTTTTCTTGGTGAGGTTAGGAGTGAATAGTGCATATTGAGATCTTCAGACCCCAGAGCAAGTATAAAAATTGATGCAAAGAAATTCCATCTGAGTTAACCTAGTGGAAACATAAAATATGTTTTTTTGCAGCATTTCTTTCTTCGTTATGTTAGAATATATTTCCTTGCTTCTGCTATGTCACTAATGTGCACTAAAAGATACTCCATGGAATCTGCACCGTTGATTTTAGTGGCAGCAGGCTGAGGCCCATAAATTGGAAAGCACATGGAAGTGCTGAGCTTTGGCATTTATATCAGGTGTGTTTGTGATTTTGTATGGATTTATGATTTGTGTGAAGGACAAAACTGTTAAAGCTTTAAAGTTTGGTGTAAACAGGTAGGTATTTACTGTAACATTTAGCATGCTGTACAGACTTACAGTTGCTATGTCCATGCTCCCTTTAGTTCCTATGCCCAAACTTGGCCCAAGTTTCTAGAGCCAGGTCCAGGGATCTATGAGGGCAGAGTTTAATTTCATAAACTGAGCCAAGCATGCCTGAATTTCTTACCTACAGAGCTAGTCTGGGCACTTCAGAATAAAGATGGTGTACAAGGCAATACAGAGTCAGGTCAGGGAGTTTGTGCACAAATACCAACTCAAACCATGTGTAAACATGGCAATCTGGTTGTCATTATTGACACCAAAGCCGGGATTCAGCTGGATGTCAAGACACATGCATTCATCTAGGCAAGTGGGTATATACATACAAGGTAGATGTTGTGCCAGCAGGGCCTGGATTTTGTTGCTTGTTCGTAGACACCTAAAAACATTTACCTTTACCTCGCTTCCAGCTGCCACATGAAATAAGCATGTCTGCTGTAGGTCGCCCAGTTCTGCAAGGATGTGTTGATATTGTAGGACATCTCAGCCAACTCTTGCTGAATACGGATGACTGGAGTCCTAGAAATCTAGGGATACCAGAAATAGGATAAGATAGTCAGCAGAGCATAGAGAGCAATTCAGTTAAGCAGCCACTAGACAGTTATTTTAAAATGAGCCTGAACCACTGATTTTTAACTAGAGGCTTCAGATAGTTGTTCAAATATAGGCAACTAGGGCCTGATTAGGTGCAGTACAGTGTTCAAGACATTCAGGTGGGTCTGACTGATTTGAGACAAAATCTGTGGGGAAATCTGTACCCTCTGGAGTGGCAGGTCAAGGTTAAATGACAATTGAACCGTATTCTATATCTGTACTGACTGTTAATTGAGTTGAGACATGTAGCATGCAGTAAGGCTCTTAAATCTATGTCTTAATCAGAATTTGAATGCTGCTGCAAAAGTTTTTCTTGCTTCTCACCGAGAGGACAGAGGGATGAATACAGTCTTGAAAGAGCAGCAGAACCCAAAGCAAATAAGATACAACAAAAATGGGACTGTATTCTGGTCCATAACCACTAAAGCTCTACTATAAGCTTATGTTAAGGCTAATAATTCTGTTTGCCTCACCTGTAAGCACATTTTTTGTCAGCTGCTTTGTTCCCAATGCATTGCAATTGTAGCTTCAGTTCTGAGCACTTCTTGCTGGGTTCTGCTTGTGTTCATCAGAGGTTGCTCAGTCTGTGATCAAGGACTGTTTGGCAGCTAGGGACATTTCTGTCACTGAAGAACAAATGATGCCTGTCATTCTTCTCATAACCAGTCTCATCTCCCATGATACTATAGTCTCTCTTTTTGTTTCCATAAAAATCCACTTATAAAACAGCATTTTTATTGACATACAGTATCAAATATGAACATGATAACCCTCTGTGTGTTATGACAGATGCAGTTTATGAAGGAGCTGGGAATATCTTTATATACATGACCTCACTTTGGATATGAGGGACAGAATTTTAAGATAACTAGTTATTTGGTTTACAGAACAGAGAAGCTCTGTACTTTTTGAAATCTGGCCCTTTGAATATGCTGTATTCTATGTGCCCTAGATCAGCTAAAACTGTGTCTTTTTAACCTTAGCTGGTCAAGAATATGTTTTGGAAACAGCCACCCAGTATTTCTGTGGCTCTTGTTAAAACCCTGTAAAACAGGTTATGTCTTCTATTACAGCGAAAGTGCCTGAATGATATGGAAAACATGACTTTCTGACTGTCACTCTCCTCTCTGCCAAGATTGCTCAATGTTTATTTTTAAGATACACACAGACTGTTGGTGAAATTAGGTAGCATGTGTGTACGGGATATAAATGTGTGTGTGTTAATACAAGATAGTTATTTAAACCTCTAAAGCTAATTGTGGTCTCTGGGACAAAAAAAAAAGTTTTATATGTTGGATGATGATACTGCTTTAACATACTGAAACTTGTCTTTTTTTCTTAAAGGCTTTAAAAAGGGTTGGGAAATCTGTAAATATCCAAGAAGTAATGGATCAGTGGACACTACAGATGGGTTATCCTGTTATCACAATCTTGGGAAATGAAACAACAGACAGCATCATAGTGATCTCCCAGGAGCGTTTTGTTTATGATAGTGATTCTAAACCCAAGAATCCTGCCCTTGGAGACAGCAGGTACTTACATTTCTCAATTAATATCTTTGAAGAGGCTGTAGTTATTTAAGCAAGTGCTTCATATGTGTATTTTTATGAAGATGTCTCTTTAGAAATCTCTGAGCTTTTCTTGGCATCAACAGCATGTGATGACCCTTCCATTTGAACTGTAGCAAAGATGAGGCTAGTTAAAGGACTTGGAAACATCATTAGAGTAGTAGAACAAGAAGATAAAGCTTTTAATGTGTCCATTTGCATCCCAACAGTTTCCTCTGTGACTACATCTTATGTCTTACATCACACCTCTATCTCCTCTCCTTTTCTTTTTGTTTTGTCACACCTCATGAAGTAATTTGGAATGTGGTCAGAAGATCTGACACTTTTTAATTTTTACAATTTTTAAGTAATTCTTTGGAGTGGACCTCTCCACGCTCGTACGCTGAGTAGGCAGATGTAACCGTGTTTGGTACGTACCTCGCTTGACTTGGGAAGCAGTCAAGAGCGGAACTGGGCCTCTCTGTACTAGGCAGGGGGTTCCAGTTGTTCCATTTTTTGAAGTCAGCTGAACCGGTCCTTTGGGGACTGTTACATGGGCTGAAATCAGCAGGCACTTAGGCATCTCTGCCCCTACCCTTTTTCCACTTCCTGGGTTGTTTCACTCCTGCTCCCAGGTGACCCCACACAGCTCCTTCATCCCAGAGACAGGCTGACGTTCCTGGCTGGTGCTGGGGAGTCCTCATCTTATTGTTTAAAACAGTTTTTGGCATAATATTTTAAGGCCAAGGATATAGCGCTGATTCTAGAGAATTGCGGCTTAGCCTTAGAAGCTTCTGTGTTCACCTATTCATGAGGAAGGACACGCTGTCAACCTTGTGTACTCTGTGCTTGTCTAGTAGAGTCGAATTGTTAACAGGTAAAATTTAATAGCAAATTTTGCTTGAGAGGAATTTGTTAAAATACAGTAAAATTAATTGGAAAACATTTAGAAATTTGTTATCCTTTTTTAGAACATGGATATTATGGAACTCAAACATGATACAGACTAAATTGCTGATTTTCTGGCTGTGTTGAAACAGCCTGGCCGAGTATTAAGCATATGTTTAAGTTCTGGGCTGAAATGAGTTCCTTTGTGAAAAATAGATAAAACAAGTGAATGTGGACTGTTGGAAGTGTTCATGACTCACAGCTCAATGTAGTGTGAGAGAGATTCTCCCCTATTCACTTGAAAATTTATATTGTGTAAGTGTATATAGGTGTAATGTAATGTGAGTGGATTTTACTACTCAGAAACAGAGATTATTAGTTTTTTGCTTGGTTAAAACAGAGATATGAAGCCTTTTAAGTATTCTAGAGACTTTCTTAAATAGATTTGTCAGGTACTCAGTATTGATTGTAATAACTGCTAGTGTAATTCAGGAGTAAAGATTACTGGGCATGTAAATGTTTTGTAAGGTGGAACGTCAGAAATGAGAATTTTCATGTGACATTAACTCAAAATTCAATCTGTATCTTGAGATACGTGGAAGTGTAGTGTTCTGCACCAACGGGGCAAGTTATGTGGCATTTCTCAGGGAATTTTGTCTACAGATTTGATTACAATTATAACTCCTAAATATTGGAAGTAAGATTTAGGGCTAGAGAGAGCATAGACAAAGGTATCATAATGGTACCTGCCAGGAATTTACTCTCCTAACAGGCAGTACAATACATATTATCATGTGTCTCCTTTGCAAGTCTCTTTCCTGTTCTTTTCCCATTTGGATTAGTTTTCTTGGTGCTTTCATGTCCTATTAAAAAAAAAAAAAGGAAAGGAAAGCCTTTTGCCCAAGGAGGACTTTACTGAAGAGATGTTTACTCCAGCCAGTTAGATGATGGAATTAGTTTACCACTTCCTAGTTAAAGCTATTTGAAAGTCCTGTTATTTAAGTGTATATACCAAAGAACAGGAACCATATACATTTAGCAAATGTATTAAGAAATGATGCACCATTTTATGTTATAGTCCTATGGCGTATTTGTAAATTAATGTTTAGAATGTTAAAAGAATGACTGTGCAATTTGGTGGTGCACTGTTCACAGGCACATGTGGCATGGTGTGCTCAAGGGCCCTATGTCACTAAATGTCCTTTCATAACATCAATTTAAGTAGAATAACTAGGCTGATATAGTGAAAATCAGTTCATCCTTATGCCATCAGTGATCTAGATCTATCTTTCTCAGGGTAATTTTGTGTTTGGGTTTGTTGCTTGGGTTTTTTTTCCAATGGAAAAGTTACTATTGCTTCAATTACTGTGAAAGCAGTAGACAGGAAAAAGTGCATTAATGTGATTTTATTTGATAATGAAAAATATTTTACTACACATAGTTTTTTAATGTTGCAAGAGCAGAAGTTTGTTGACATAATAAAGAGAGATGAGGTTTTCTACAAGTACACAAAGGGGGCTGGCAACTGGCATGGGAGCAGCACGTTGACAGATGTTCAGCACTGTCACCAAATGAAGCATTCTGGCTGATTCTACAGGTGGCTTGGTCAGGAAGTTGGCAAGGAGGTAGATGTTGTAGGAGGCCTAGAGGTGTATATACATACATATAGAATGTCAGCCTGCAGACTTTGGGGGTGTATACATATCAGTGGCCTAATTCATAGTCTGGTAAAGTTGACTCATCTGCCCTGTGTGACCCATGAATTAAGCATTGGATGCATGGCTCCCTGGGGAGCCGTAACAGGCACTGTAAATAACAGGGAGCAAATGGTATTTATGCCACATTTGAGTCCCTGCTCTTGCAGAGCAGGTAACATTGGCTTCCTTGGGGTGGTTTATCCATGGATTAATCGTGATGATCGTATTAAACACTGTAAATAGTAGACCTGCATAAAACACAGAAAAACGTACTGGTCCAGGCCTTTCCAGGAGTTTATCATCTAAACATACAACATGATATGCACTGGAAGGCTCTGGGAAAGGCTCTTGAAGCATCCATCTGCCACATAGTTTTTAGTTATCCAGATGTGTGGCTGTAGTTGCACAGCAATAAATGTCAGTTTTATTGCCTTCAAAGTGATGAGGAGTTTAAATTTCTGGTTCAGACTCTCTCTAGGCAAATTTAACTTTGACTTCCTTTGGAAAGAGTCACTTCAGGGTAGGTCTTCCATATGTATCTGCTGCATAACAAATGTAAGTAAGAGGCAACTGAATATTTCAGAACCTTTTTTTTAAAAAAAATAATAAAATGCCTGTGCTTTTCTTTATGCTGTGTATTTATGCAGCAATTAACTGTTAAAAATGAAATGTGAAGCAGCATATTTATTTATTTTTCTCTGTAATCATATAGAGGAATACAGAAGCAGCAAGCAGATTTTTCTAAGTGATAAACCATGAAAGTGGAAGTTCATACCTGTGGCAGTGGTTTATTCCTAGTTCTGCTTAGTCAGTTACTATAAACGTCTTTAATTCTACTACAGAAGAGAATGATTACATAGAGTTGATTTTCCCATCTTATGTACAGTTGGACTCCTTTTCTTTATAACTGCAGAGAAATGTATTTCAAGGACCTTACATAAATAAACTGTGAATATGTGCATAGAATCGACAGGCAAACTAAGCTCTAACGTTTGGCCTGAAATTATGGAAGGTACACAGTTTCACTTCTTTGCAAACTGAACATAGATCTTACTTGACACTTACGCCTTCACATGATCCCTGCTTCTCATTTTACGAGAGAATAAAACTAACAGTGGCAGACACCATTTCTAGGAATGCTATTTCTCAGAAGGGCCAAAATCGCCAGCTTTGATTGCAGTGTCGAAGTCTGTGTTTGGTACAATGTTTCAGTAGCAATTTCAGCTTATTCAAGCAGAAGTTTTAAACTCCTGTAATAACTGTATAATTCATATTCTTCTGCTGAATAACAATCCTTTACTTACGTGTAAGTTCAGTCCTGGACTGCTGTGTATCCCTGTGAGAATGGATTATGCCCTTACACTCTAAGAGTACAGGGGATGAGGTGATATTCCATCTGACAAGGTTCAGTGGGTTTCCCTGCTGACAGAGAAAATGATGATTTTAAGACACCAGTCTCATCCATCATTACAAGAATGGCTCACAGATATGACATGAAATCTTATTGAAAAATAATCTGTGGTCTAGACAATAAACTAATCAGTTTTGATGAAAACCATAAACCTTTTATATACTCTATTGAAGAGCACAGAGAAGGTTTCTGCTATGGGTATAAGTTTTGCCTTTTAGAAATATACAGGGTTTTTCTCTTCAAAAGTGGAGAAATAACCTTTCCAATGTTATCAAAAGAATTAATTTTCTGTTGCTGAGGTAATATTCACTTGTATAGTGTTCTTACCATGCATGCAGTTTCCATAGCTAATCTTTGCTTGTTCATGATAATATCCTAAAGGGAAATGTCTTGCTAGCTGTTGGACACAGCTAGATGTGAGGAAAGAGGAAAAAGGAAGTGGTACAAATTGGGATACGGATAGGGTATTCATATGTGCTGTAGTGTGGTAATCCTCTGTGCCTTTCTCTGTGTGGTTGGACTAGGGAAAATTCAGTTGAATGAGGCAAGCCAGGGATATGAGCAGCAAAACTGGAGCTGTACAGACTCATGGGTCTAACACCATGTAGTAATTATGACATCTGAAAGGCTTTACAATGGGCAGCAGAGCTGTTCAGCAGTCACTCCACTCTAAGATGAATGATTAACTGCAGAATTTATTTTGCTTCAAGTCCCTTCTGAATTTCCTACACAAAGCTCATTTATTCAGGCTTTGCAGAAAAAAAGGCTGTGCTTGTCCCTTTACTGATAGTTATTTGAGTAGTGAAAGAGTAGCTGTGTTTGGATATTGCCATGTGTATTCTTTTTTTGTCTGGCATTATCACTTGAGCAGCGATGGGGAACTTACTCTGTCCACATATCAGCTGAGGGGCTGGGTAAGCACAAACCAACATGTTAGGAGCACAATAGGAACATGGATAAGTATCTTTGAGATCTTCTTAGAGCAATCATGAGATAATGTAGCATTAATGTAATGTGTAGTGTTAATTATGTAATAAAAAGCATCATAATATGGACAAATGTTGTTCCATAAGCTGAGGAGAAAAAAGCTAACAAAATGTAAATAGAAAAAGAAGTACTCATTTACCTCCCTGTCTTTGGGAAATATCCTCTAATCTTCCATTTTTTCATGTCCTCTGGGTGTTTTCCTGTTATGCCTTTCATCTTTACTATACCTGAAAGATTATCCTTGTATCAGCATTTCTACTAGAAACAACTTTGCTGCTGCTGTCTAGGGAGTAGATGGTAGCCTGCTTCATCTTGACTGACCTGAGTGCCTCTACATCAGCTATAATAACAATGAAGAGAATGGGCTCCAGGAGAGGAAGGTACTGGTATTAGGCATAGAGGAAATGGAATTACCAGGAACGCCCAATACCTGTGCTGCTCACTGCCTGCTGCTATAGGGTATTTCTGCTGTAGAAGCCACTGGAGAGTCCCTAGGTTTATGTCTTTTCTTTTTTTTTTTTTTGAGGCTCTTCTGATTGATTATTACTAAATCAGAATAGGAATTGCTCTTGAAATTTGTTCAACATATCTGTACTGATGTGTCTTAAGCAAGATTTTGCTGCTAGCAAAGATCTCAGAAATGCCAGCTGTACTTCCAACACTTTATTTCCAAAACCATTTCATAGCTTCTATTTGTGAGAAACTCTTCTCACTAGGCAAATTTCCAGGAGGCTCTGGTGTGCAGGATATGGGCAACTTTCAATGTTATAATTTGCAGAATGGTAAAGAAGACAAAATTGGAGTGTTGTGTCATTGCTTCCTGTGCGGTGGCAGCACTTGTATCCTGACAGAAGTTAGGCTGACAGGGAAAAGCTGTTGCTGTATTTCATTATCACTGCAGACTGTGTCCCTTTCCTCCTCTTATTTGATAATACTAACTCTCAGGAATTGCTGGATACCCAAACTAGTTAATTAACTCACATTAATTAAATCAATTTCATGGGGAGGGAAGGAGCATATACTTGAGGGTAACCCTATGTTTTTAATTAAGAGTGAGGAGCGGAGGCAAAGAGGAGAATCAGGGCAGCAGTGTTGGTGGGGAGCTGCCTGACACACGAGGGGAGGGAACGGGAACCCTGAGCAGGAGGAGGGAGCAGTGAAGTTGTGCAGCTGGAATAGGCAAGTACAGAGAAGCAGAGAAATGCAGAAGGTGGTTACGATGGGGGCTTTAGTGAAGTAAAGAGCAGATGGGGGAAACCCGAAACAGCATTTGTCAGAGACAAGAGTGATGGGGAGGATGAAGGTGGATAAGTGTCATATTTTGTTGGCTTTGTAAAAATCAAAGATGTGGATTTGCTGTTGTAGAATGGGATAAAACTGCAAACATGCTTCCTCTTTACCACTTCTTTTTTTGCTTTCTTAAGTTGCTGATAATGGATTTTTTTCCTCCCTTATCTCTGTATGTGAGCCTTCATGCTCAATAGTAGAATCTCAGATTTTATGGAAGAGGTACTTTGGTGGGGGACTCTTAGGGAAGTTTACTGAGGAAAGAGAAGCTGTAATCAGGATTCTATTTTAATCTTACTTAAATTAACAATATTCAGAGGAAAATTCAGAACTGAGTATTGGAATACACTGAAAAATGCTTAGCACTAAGTCTCTGAGACTATGTTGGGGAATTGGAGGCAGACCTAAAATGCTGCTCTTATTCCTACTAGCAAGGTCCCTCCTCAGCCCAGAACTTGTCCTTTCACTGAATTCAGAGAAATCTCAGATCTGTAATCAAGGAGCTATGCTTATGAATAAAGAACAACACAGAGATGGGGTCTGCATGATCAGCACCACGTGTGCAGTTCTGCAAGAACATTTTGCATTGGTGCAAGACAGAAAACAGGATGACAGGGAGATTAAGAGACTGGATTGGAGGGTAAAGAGGCAGCTCTTAGAACAAACACTGAACACTGCTTAAACCTGGCTTCTTTCTATCCCTCTCTAACTCAACACCCAAAATTGCTTGTCACTTGAAAATGATGCTATTTGTGTTTGAGTTTAAAAATGATAATGTTAGGCAGGGAGGAGAAAGAATGTACTGACAAAGAATTTGTAGTATTTGTTCTTTGCCCAAAATATTTTTCTAAATTTAATTAGGTACTCTGCTAGCACTGGCACTGAAATAAGTCAACTTTAGAGAGCCCCATAATATTTATAACCACCTAATTTATATGTTTTTTTTTGTATGAGATATTAAGCTAATTTTACACAAACCTTTGTAGAAGGTTTAGCAATGAGATAATATATGATTCAGAAAATGCTTTTTTGTTTTTTTTCTTTACAGATAGTTGGGTAATTTAATTCAAATTAGCTCATTTAAATCACCCTGTGTCCATTCTTAAAAAAAACAATCAGACCACAGGAGAGTGGAGTTTATATGACATGACTGGAGGCATACAGCTCTGTTTTCTGACAGAATATGCATGCTGTCATCTTAAGACAGTTTCAGAATGCAGAGTCACACATAGATTCTTTCATACTAGTGCTACTGTTGCCTTCTCCTGTGTCTGGCATTTTGTGGTTTTGTTGCATTGGCCTTAGGACTTCTGTATTGCTGAAAATTATTCCAAAGATTCTTGAAAAATCCAAGAATTAGGACTATGGCAGAGTAAAGGAAAAATCACAAAATCTCCATCTGTAATACATTGCTGTTAAACATGTTAATCTCTGTTCTGACTACAAATGAGCCATAGTGTCAATGATTGTATTAAAATACATGCCCAGAATATACATTCCAGCAACACTGTATTGGCATTGAAAATAGTTTCCTCTCCCTATCTTTGTATTTAGATACTGATACAGAGAAAACCCAAATGATCTGTGATCTACCCTGGAAATACTTGCTCTTAGAAGTTACTATCAACCTTTATTTTAGAATAAACCAACATGATTGCGTTTTTAAAAATGTGAGTTTCTAAATGAAAGCATGCATAAAAGACAAATATATAAAATTAACAGCTGTATTGAGGCAGAACTAGAAATAAAGAGGTTTACCACCAGTAACAAGTAATCTCACAAGTGTCTTTCAAGGCTAGAACATAAGGTTCCTAGTTCCTCTCATGCAATTCTTAATATTTTTCCGAACTATAAAGGTTATCCATAGGTAAAGGGTATCCATAGGTATCCAGGTTACTCCATGTAAACAACTAAGTATAGTTTGTATTCAAAATTATGGTAAGCCCACAATTCCAAATACCTTCCAGATCTCCAAAATTTGCTTCCCTCTGAAATGTATATTAGGTGGATCCAACTACACATCCCATCAGACCCTTTGAAAACCTCAGACAAAGATCCTGAATTCAGGATTCTTAGGGCAAAAAAAGAGGGTGCAAAGCAAGCTCGCTACCCTGGATTCAGGAGAGTAGACTTTGACCTCTTCAGGAGTCTGCTTGGTAGAGTACCATGGGATAAAGCCCTGGAGGGGACAGGAGCCTAAGAAATCTGTTCAATATTCACGGATCACCTCCCCCAAGCCCAGAAGCAATGCATTCTGACAAAGAGGAAGGCAGAAAGGAATGCCAGGAGACATGCATGGATGAACAAGGAGCTTCTGGACACACTTAGAGGTGAAAAGGAAGTTTACACAGGGTGGGAGCAAGGACATGTAGCCTGGGAGGAGTATAAGAAATTGTCTGAGGAGCCAAAGATCAGGTTAGGAAAGCTAAAGCCCAGATAGAATTAAATCTGACTAGGAACATCAAGGTTAACAAGAAAAGCTTCTACAGGTGTGTTGGTGATAAAAGGAAGACCAGGGACAATATGGTCCCTCTCCAGAAGGAAACAGGAGATCTGGTCACGCAGGATATGGAGAAGGCTGAGGTAGTCAATGACTTTTTTGCCTCAGTCTTCTATCCAACACCACCCAAGTTGCAGAAGGCAAAGGCAGGGCCTGGGAGAAGGAAGATCTGTAGGAGAAAGAGCAATGGCGAATGAAGTTGCAAAACTGCTTTCTATCATATTTTAGAACTTGTGGCAGTCTGGTGAAATTCCCACTGACTGTGAGTCCTGGGCACAAATACAGGCCAACTGTGTCCTGCACTGCATCAAAAGAAGCGTGGCCAGCAGGTCGAGGGAGGTGATTCTCCCTCTTTACTCCACTCTCTTGAGACCCCACCTGGAGTACTGTGTCTAGTTCTGGAGCCCTCAAAGTAAGGACATGGAGCTGTGGGAGATACCCCATAGGAGCTCCAGGAAGATGATCTGGCTGGAGCACCTCTTCTACAAGGAGAGAACTTATAGTATCTTTCCAGTACCTGAAGGGGCCTTGAGGAAAGCTGGGCAAGGACTTTTACAAGGGCGTGTAGTGGCAGGACAAGGGGTAACAGTTTTAAACTGGAAGAGGGTAGATTTAGGTTAGACATTAGGAAGAAATTCTTTACTGTGTGGGTGATGAGACGCTGGAACAGGTTGCCCAGGGATTTTATGGGTGCCCTGTCCCTGGAAGTGTTCAAGGCCCAGGTTGGATGGGGCTTTGAGCAATCTGGTCTAGTGGGAGGTGTCCCTACCCATGTCAAGGGTGTTGGAACGAGATGATCTTTAAGGTGGTGGGAGCAAGGACATGTAGCCTGGGAGGAGTATAAGAAATTGTCTGAGGAGCCAAAGATCAGGTTAGGAAAGCTAAAGCCCAGATAGAATTAAATCTGACTAGGAACATCAAGGTTAACAAGAAAAGCTTCTACAGGTGTGTTGGTGATAAAAGGAAGACCAGGGACAATATGGTCCCTCTCCAGAAGGAAACAGGAGATCTGGTCACGCAGGATATGGAGAAGGCTGAGGTAGTCAATGACTTTTTTGCCTCAGTCTTCTATCCAACACCACCCAAGTTGCAGAAGGCAAAGGCAGGGCCTGGGAGAAGGAAGATCTGTAGGAGAAAGAGCAATGGCGAATGAAGTTGCAAAACTGCTTTCTATCATATTTTAGAACTTGTGGCAGTCTGGTGAAATTCCCACTGACTGTGAGTCCTGGGCACAAATACAGGCCAACTGTGTCCTGCACTGCATCAAAAGAAGCGTGGCCAGCAGGTCGAGGGAGGTGATTCTCCCTCTTTACTCCACTCTCTTGAGACCCCACCTGGAGTACTGTGTCTAGTTCTGGAGCCCTCAAAGTAAGGACATGGAGCTGTGGGAGATACCCCATAGGAGCTCCAGGAAGATGATCTGGCTGGAGCACCTCTTCTACAAGGAGAGAACTTATAGTATCTTTCCAGTACCTGAAGGGGCCTTGAGGAAAGCTGGGCAAGGACTTTTACAAGGGCGTGTAGTGGCAGGACAAGGGGTAACAGTTTTAAACTGGAAGAGGGTAGATTTAGGTTAGACATTAGGAAGAAATTCTTTACTGTGTGGGTGATGAGACGCTGGAACAGGTTGCCCAGGGATTTTATGGGTGCCCTGTCCCTGGAAGTGTTCAAGGCCCAGGTTGGATGGGGCTTTGAGCAATCTGGTCTAGTGGGAGGTGTCCCTACCCATGTCAAGGGTGTTGGAACGAGATGATCTTTAAGGTCCCTTCCAACCCAAACCAGTCTATGATACATGGTTCTATGATACGCTGTTGGCCAATGAGTGCCTCCAATCAGTGCTCAGTTGATCTAAGTTACTTCAAACTGCTCTCCTTTATCAATTTTTCATCTTCTATTTTTCTTTGCTACAAAGTCAGTGAAATCTTCCCTTCCTGTCTGGCATCTTCCATGTTGACAGGGTATCCCTTGACACCCGGGCTCAGGGTGGGAGGTGTAATACTTGTGAGAACAGGAATAACATCTTCTGTTCTCTTGTTCCTCTGGGCACAGCACACAGTCACTTTACTGGCATGTATTAAATCTAATGAAATCTCTGTGTTCTTCAGTCTTGTGAGAATGATATTCACAACATGAATATATCACCATCTCCTTGTCTGTTAAACAGAACTAACATTCTCTAGAATCACACTTAATAAAAGTTTGTGATTTCCTGTGATATTCACTTGAGCTTCCCCTGGAACCTGAAATGCTCTTTACTAAATTAGATATTATACTGTATAGTAGCCTGGGCAAATCTCTGTGATGCTTTTAAATTATCTTTCTCAACACCATATCTTATAGAAAGTGTGACTTACAAAATTTTACCCTGGTACTGCTGACTTCTGCTTCATACGTAATCTTTTTCTATTAGGAAGCTCTAAAACTGTTGTGCTGTTTAACACCTTTCCCTTGTTTCCCACTGACCACCTAACATCTACTTGTGCTGTCAATTTAGGAATAAATACTTCCAGGCATCATGGCAACAAGGCTTATAATTTAGTAATTAATTAGTTGAATATACTTTCAAGTTTTCCATTAACAATTTATTTGAACCTTCCACTATCTTAATATTCAAATTTCACTGAAAATAAAGAATTTCTTTTGCCCCGCTGACAGAAAGTGCAGTTGTCTG
Source organism: Chaetura pelagica (assembly GCF_000747805.2). Taxonomy (NCBI): domain Eukaryota; kingdom Metazoa; phylum Chordata; class Aves; order Apodiformes; family Apodidae; genus Chaetura; species Chaetura pelagica. The sequence continues at coordinate 2,525,305 of NW_009954190.1, read as the reverse complement.
GGCAAGGAGAGATCTCTACTCTCTTCTTGCTGTATTGATTTAATGTCAAAACTTTACTCTGTCCTTTAGTTATTTCATGTTATCAATGTGTCCTTTATTTTATAATAGGCTTTAGGATCATTATCCAGAAATTTTTACAGCCATATAGCTAAGTGCTTTTTTGCTGACCACTGTTTGTATATGTCTCTGCAGATCAGAATCTTTAATTCTTAGTTTTCATTTTGTTCTGTAAGACCTGCTTGCTTTCCAAAAGGTCACGTTTTCTCATTACTTTGCTTTCATGTTCTTTTGTCTCTGAAATCCCAAGAACATGAGTTCATTCATATGGCTCATAGCAAGATACTCCCTCAGTAAGAAACGCCTCTGTCAGCATCCTAACCTCATCAGGGAATTATCACTGTTGGCAAGAGTCACGCTAGGAAGGTGTGTCATCCTCACATTCAGTACAGCTCACCTAGGCTCTATGCACATGAAATTTCAGCGTGGAGAATGGGAAACCAGTGCCAAGGAGTCCTTGCTCCCCGTGTCTCAGCATCAGCCACTCTGGATAGCATTTTAGTTATTAAATTCTGGTGGTTAAAACAAGGAGGCAGGTGTCTTAACCAGTCAGTTTTTACTATTGGCTTTTCTTTTTATCCTTTTTACTCTTACATTATTTTTATTCCTCACTTTATCTCAGTGTTAAATAGCTTTAATCATATCTTTCAGTTATGTGAAGTCTCAGATTATTATATTCTTGAAATACTTTGAAAGTGTTACAGATGGATTCCCATCCCACAGAAATTTTCAATATATCAAAACATTTCACTGTAATGAATCAGGACAAAATCAAAGCAAAAATTGGTGGAAAATTGGTTTAGACCATTCATTTCAATTCTACATTTTCAGTAGCTTACATTTCACTTTCACTCATTTGAAATTCTCTCTTCAATTATTGTGTATTTCCAAATGAAATTCATTTTGAATCAGCAGTCTGGAAGTTTTTATTTAAAACAGTAGTTATAAAATGTTTCAGCAGTGCCTTTTTAAGTACTATATTTGAAAATCTGTGCTGAAGACTTCTATTTTACAAGCAGCTTGGTTTTGAAAATTTGCTTTTTTCAAAGTTTCCTTGGGAAACTCAGGTTTAATTGTAGAAGGTATCATTGTCAACATGGAGTCGATCATGAGGCCCACTTAGTTGCTTGCACAGGTGACTGGTGCCATTGGAGGTGCCCTCAGGTGTCTTTTAGATCTTGACTTTGTGCTGCCACTACACTGGTGGCAGCATCCACAACTCTGGCATATCTTACAGCCCATGCTGGATGTCTCAAGTACCCTATAGTAGCTCATTTGGCACCACGTTGCACAACTGAATTTAGCCCAGAGCAACTGAGCCATTGAGATTTCACCAGTGCCAGCTGATGGATACATGATTTCTGATTTAGACAATTCTCAATTTTCTTTCTCAGCTTAGTAAGCTGTTTGAAGGTAAATACAGCTTTTAGTGTTTAGCTTCTCTGTAAGAGTTTCTGTAGATTATTTGCAGTTGTAGGGATTAGGTAAAAAAGCAGGTGGCAAATAATTTACCAAATTTTGCTTGGCTGACTGTGTGTGGTGCCACTGAATGTATCCTTCTGTGATCTCATGTTCTACTTGCAATAAAACTATTTTTCTTTGCTGTTAGCACATTTGAGCGAAGGGCTGTATCTCCTAAGGTCTCTTCCCACCTAAATCATTCTATGATTTAAGTTCATGATTACCACTACACTTTACAATAATTATACTTATTATATCCTGCTAAGAGGCATATAATGTAATTTGCTTTTGTGCTTAGCATTTTAATTTCATTTCTTAGTCTTCTGTTGTTAGATGTATTAAGTAAAGGGTGGGGTTTTTTTCTTCAGTTTTTACATTGCTCTGTTCCTCTACCTTGTCATGGTTCTCTTCCTTTTGATTTCCTAGCTAAGTAGATGTTTTCTATATCTAGATGTGTCCAGTCTCTTGTCATTTTAACCTTCTTTATGTATTTTTGGAAGTCCAGCTTCCTCATTAAAGATTTCTAAAGAAAATAATCTTTACTTGGATAAGATAAAAGATCTCAGTTAAGAAACAAGCAAAAAGGGAGCAATTAATGGTTGAATTTCTCAGTGGAAGGTGATAACCCATGAAATTCTTGAGAATCCTGTGCTGAATTTTTTCCTATTTAGTCATGGAAGAGTGAGGTGACAGTGCTTCTTGATAATAGTAGGTTTGTGAGGGTGGTAATAAAAAAAGTTAATTACCAAGATTACAAAAGTATTTCTCAGTGCTGGTTGGCATGGTGATGAAATGACCGATGAAGCTTAATGTTGATAATGAGGTGATATGTGAAGGAGAAACAGTACTAACTTAGATGCTCAGTCATGAGTTCTGAAGAAGCTGTTCTCTCTCAAGAAAGAGATCTTGGAGTTGTGGCAAGGAATTTTCTTTCAATATCAGCTCAATGTTCAGACAAAGTCAAGCAAGTAAATAGGACAGTAGGAATTCATGGGAAAGAAGTGTTAAAAAAGTATGAATGTAGAAGAGAAAATAATTATGCCTCTCTTATGCATGGTAGACATGCATTCAAAGCACTGAGGGCAGGCCTGGCTTTCTAGCCTGGAAAAGAAGAGTACAACAGATAGAAAATATATAGAAGTGGACAATAAGAAGGATTAAGTATAGTTTCTGTATAAAGAACAGCAGGATAAATTAGGAGTCTTTAATCCAGGGGTCTGTTAAAGCAGATGGGTATAGAGAAGAATGTGGTTGTTCATTTGTTCTCACATGCAAAAAGTAGGTAATCTAGTTCTGCTGTCGTAGTTCAGGTACAGAAGTTCTGTCACTTTACATGACACTCACATTACTTGTATACTCTTCATAATGTAGCCAAGGATAATAAGCTTCTGAATATTGAGCAGGTATCTTAATTTTTCTTTGAGTAATGACTAGGAGTAGCTGAACTTCTTTGTTTCATTTTGAATCTTGGAGAGAAAGGAGGAATGCCACTGGAAGAGCATGGTATTCACTACCTGCAGGAGGTGGAAGGCTTGGCAGGTTATGGTTACTGGGAAGGAGAATCTTGAAAACGTATAGGTTTACATCTCAGCAAAAATATTCATTCGTTTACAAAAGTAGTTGAAGAGGCGTGCAAAATCTGAAACTCCAGGAACCTTGCCTTTTCATTTTTAATTCCCTGAGGTCTTTGTTTTGTTAGCAGAGGAAATAAACTGCTGCCCTTTTTTGGTTTTGCGTAACTCTGTAAAAAGAAGCCAACTAATTGTTCCACTGAAAATGCAATGTTGCTACAACATTAATGTTCATCAGAGACGGAATTGTGAGGCATCATGTTTACTGAATAGTTTACGGTCTCAGAACTTGCCCACAAGGGGATCTCAGTTCTTAATTGTTGGAAGTCAAGGTGCAAGCAAGTACTTATCACAAATAAGATCATTTTCTGAGTAAGACAAAGGACACTAATTCTGGCCATGTAGTCATTATGTAACGCTCAGGACAAACAATTCTGTATAATCCAGGCAGAGCATAATTAGCTAGCTTCCAGTCTTGCCTGTACCTTGACAGATGTAAGACTGTATTACTTTATTGAACAAGTCCCTCTCATTAGTCTTTAAGCTGAATGGAGACGCTAACACACTTTGGTATTATGCATTGATATGATGCTACCAAAAAGCACCAATGAATACCCTATTTCCTTTAATTGTGTATGTTATCCTGTCAACCTAAATTTTATTATTTCACATTAACAGTTTCTCACTTGTAAATCAACAGTAAAAGGCTTATTTATACTATGTTTCAACAAGATGCCCCTTTCCTACATCTTTTTAAGACATTTATGACTGAACAATGTTGTGTTCAGCACAATTCATATTTACCATGTCTGTTCCATGTCTCCCCTCCTTACTCTCAGAGTTGGTTTCTTAAATTCCTGGAATAGTCCTTAGTTTCCCCACAATTAAGTGGTCTGCCTTTATGTCCCTGTTAAGGTGATCAGGTTGGTACCCAGAGGGGTATTATGTGTGGATACCTCTGAAGCTCAGCAGCATCTCAGGCAGATTAGACACACAGTTCGTTAGCTCCATTTCAGCCAGGGGCTGAATGTGCTCCCAGACAGGAATCCAATTCCTGCAGACATATTCTTGATGGAAGAAGGACCAAATGTGTTGTTTCAAGTCCTGCTGCTCTAGTACCTGGGCTCTCAAGGCTAGCTAGAATCTTACTTTCACTGGAACTGGTTTCTCACAGCAGGCAGCAGATGGAACAGGTGGAACAGGGTGCTTTGTTCCCTCATCAAATACATACAGAGAGTACATTGGTGGTGCTTCTAGCTTATAAAGAGTAAATAAAAGTTACGTGCTACTCTCAGACAAAGCAGAAGAAAACAGGTGAGCAGGCCCCTTTTTTGCCAGTTTTCTCTGTAAAGCAGAAGAGTCTGATAGAGAAGTTTGCTTCTTTCTAGTCACACCTGGAGAACACGATCCAAACGGATCACTCAGACATGGTGTGTAGGAAAAGTCATACTAAAAAAAGTTCTTGAAAGGTGAGCCAAGTACATCTCCCTCACATACATATTAATAAGTTAGCTACAGCTTCTTCTACAACAGTGGCAGAAGTTTCACTGAACAGGAAAAGGATTGGAAGGAGAAAGCAGGTAAACATAGAGAGAACAGCATCAGTAAAGTAGGAAAATTATTTTTTTTGTAGATGTCTAAAGGAAATCTGTGGTTCATCTGGTAAACCAATAACCAAGAGTATGAGATTTGGAGGTTCTGGAGAGTGCCAAGAATATCAGGAGGTCTCTCATCTTGGGGAGATAAAAACTAAATCTACTAATACTAATCTTCCCAACTAAATTCACATGTGTTTTCTGAGGATTGGTAGCTTGTGGGACTGCTGTTCCACAACTAGAGCAACTCTCAGAGGAAGATCAGTCCATATTTCAATTGGATTTACCTAAATTGGAGGTAACATAAAAAAGCAATATAAGGTAATATCAAGTTCTTCTCTGTCTAGACATTGCAATATGCAGAATATCTTTTGATGAAGTTCCTTCTCACAATAACAGGTGTCCATGTATATGTTCATACACAAATGTTATTTATGTGTCTATATGTGTTTATATCAGCTACATAGGCAGCACTTGATATCTTTTATTTTGCAGTTTAACTTTTTAAGTAGGAGTCTCAAGAGTCATAAAACTACCATGCAAATGCAATTCTTTCAATTTTTTCATATACCAAAGTTCCCGTTCTTTCAAAAAATGGCCAAACTTTATGATTAATTTTGCCTCGTTTTTCTTGGTCACAGTTCAACAGCATCTTTTTCATTGTGCAGAGCTGAGTATTTAGAACTGTGTTTTTACTGATTATGTATTTCCTAGAATGTTTTTTGGGCAGACTCTTAAAACACTGGTGGATGTCTAGGAAGGAATAAGGTATTTAGGACAGTAGTGAATATTCTCTGGTGCATCACTTCAGAGCATCTCCTGGCTGCCCTTACCTGTCAAACCCAGAAGTTACTGCTGCTGTAGCAGAAGCAGCAGGATACATACAATACACGTTTTCACCTCATTACTCTAGTTAACAGTCCAGAATATAAGGTAAGCCAACAATGAAGATAGCTTTGTGTGAAGACCCCAGACTGAGAACTGGAGAAACTAATGCACCAGTGGACATAATTTTCTGCTGGCTGTGCTTCCAAGGGTGGTAACATCCAGCACACTGAGTGTGCAGAGTGATAAAGGCTATAGCGTCTTCAAATGTCACAGCTTAATTACCCAAAAAAGCATCTGCCAGAACATGTGCTCATGTGGAACATGTCTTCAGTGCATGAGTAGATCTAACCATTTTCCCAGTGTGTCACATTACCAACATCTATAGAAATCCAAAATCACATGGGACCTTTTTTCTTCTCCTATATGGCAATAAATGCTATGTATTCTTTCCAGTGTCACTCACAGCTCTTTCAGTTGTACAGTTTTCCAAATATCTCCCCCTCTCTGCTGAATCATTTCTGTATGCACAAGTGTTTCTTGGCACATGTGGTTCTGTTCTGAGCACTGCAAATACCTGTGTGGGCAGGAGGGTCTTTGCAAATGTGTGGGGAGCTGGGAGCTGAGGGTAGCAGCAGGGCTGGCAGGGCAGGGTTTTCTCCCTCCTGAGCCCACAGGTGAGGCCAGCAAGGCAGCCTTTGCAAGCCAGCATGTGTCAACCACAGTTGTGGCACATTTGGGTGGTTTTTTATCCTTCTGAGTAAGCACGAAGGAGCAAACCTAATTGTTTTTTTAGTACCATAGGCTAGTTTTGCAGTGCTGTGTGCTAGCAGAGAAAAGCTGATGTAGACATCAAAAACTTGCCTACACTCATCCTTGCACTGTTCTAGAATGATACACTGATTTGGCATCAAAGTGGAAGCGTACAATAATACCTGAGTTGGGGCCATTCTCTTGCCATGTTGCCTTGCTTAAATACATTCATGCTCCTTAGACAAAGGTACCACCTGAACCATTTTTGAGTCCTTCCCCTTGACTAGCAGGCTGCTGAGGGAAGTGCCTGTTCTTTTGCTGGCTGGTGAAGTGATCCTTTTGAGACTTCAGGAACAGAGGTGGGGATGAAGATATGCAGGAATTCCTCCTTTCAATCCATCCCCCAACAGATTGACAGTCAAATTCTGGTTTTTGAGATGAAGATGTGATATAAAAGTTTTAAATAAATTGTAACATTTATTCCAAACAAGAAACAATTTGTGATGCCCTATAAGGAGGCTGGGGTCTGATTACACCAGCATATCTCCAAGTCCACATGTAGCATGTTTTGTCCAGTTTACGTACACGTAAGTAATAATAAATGGTGCAAAGAAGTGGAGACCCATCCCATTTGTTTTGTTTTTATAAACCAGTAGCTATGAAAGCCCATAATAGCTTTTAAGAAGTTGCTAGAAGAGTATGCTATTTTTAAACTTTGGAGTCCCTATAAATCAAAGCATGTTTTACCTGGAAGTTCTCTTTTTCTAAGTAAATGTAAAAAAAATGTTCTTCTTTCTATGGGAAATCATTATTTCCTCTTTTGTGACTAATTTTGTTAAGTTAGGAAAGCCTTGCAAAAAAAGTCCTTGTATGATGATAGTGTGTGAAAAGTGTAATTTAGGCTTTTTTAAAGATGAATTACTTTTTCATTGTTTTATTGCTAATAGCAAATGCATTTCAAAATCAAAGTAACTTACTAGAATCCACATCTTTACTCTGCTACTGAAATTGTGTTTTGATTTCTTTGACATGATCCCTGATTGCTGTGAGAAGAATCAGTTCAGTATTTTTGTTCTTAGATTCCCCCTCCTTTGTCTTGCAGCTACTTGTGGCAGATTCCATTAACAATTGCAGTAGGAAATACGAGCCACATCTCATCAGAGGCAATTATATGGGTGTCTAACAAATCAGGTAAAAATAAACTTTCCTCCCAGTGGAATCTCATAAAGCATACTTGTGTTTTCCTCAACTGTTTCGTTGGCATTGATCCTAGTTAATTGTTTAGTTGCTCTGCACCCAGTTGTAACTACTTGAAATGAATCACAAAAAAAGAAGAGATGGGAAGGGAGGGAGGAGGAATGAAGGATGAACAATGAGCAAGATTTATAATTATCGCAGAAGTTAATTAAAAGCTTTTACATAGAAATGTGTACCTAAATGCTAAGTATTTTTTATTTAGGAACACATATCATATCATTGATGAATGCAATTCACTTTATTGATTGCTGAAAGTTAAATGTAGTATTTTTATGGCAAAGCATGGGCTAGTAAATGCAAAGTATTTAGAATTCTGGCATTTTTTACTCCGATCCATAGTCTGAACCAGGGCTAAGAAATGTTAACTGTAATTAAAAAGTTTCCTTATTGATCTATGAAAGTGTTTCTTTTTGCTATTAGATAACTAGAAGCTGGACCTCAGAAATTCTGCTTACTACTTGTTTTCTTCCTCCTCAGTTCCTACATTATCATAATAGTTATTGCCTTGAGGACAGCTGAGGGTAGATATTGGCTGATTTTTATCACCTAAAAAAGGAATTCCATGATAGAAATGTCATTAAATATTTCTCTATGTCCTTAGCTGTTTAGGCTACATCAGCTGACAGTTTTGGACTGGAAATGAAGAGAGTGAGGGAAGAAATGTGGAGACTTGAATAGAATGGTTATATGGAAAGGAAAAGAAGGATCCATGCATCCTCTCAATACATGGTCTGTAGAGGGAAAACTGACCCCTTCCTGTAAAATTTCCCTCTGATAGAAATTTGACAAGAGGAAAGAGTCAAACCTGTGTGAGCCTGTGTTTTTTTCCTTTTTGTTTTCCTCTTGCATACATCATTAAAAGATTATAGTCATATAGAGCTTAGCAACCAGAAGGAGTAGAAGTGAATGGTGCATAATCAGTGGAAATCTTGAGTATCCCAACTTTCTATTGGTATCAGGTATGTGTTTCTTTGCACTGATCATTTGCAACCTATCAGAACATAACATATGCTGCTCCCATGGTATAATGATCTAGAAATGAGTCTGGGACCAGGACACTTTTCATACCTGGGAAATATACTCTTGTCAGAGCATACCAGTGTTGCCTCACTTTGCAGAAATACATCCCATTGGCCAGACTTCATAATATTAACACCTCCGGAATAGATCAAAACCTTGTTGGCACTGTCACAATCTGCCATAATGACCTGCTCTACTTTTGTCCTTTAGGGCTTGACTGAACTCTCATTGATGTTAGTAGAAAGATTCCTACTGACTTCAGATAGTTGATAATCTCATCTCATTAGGTTGTACATGCATGCCTCCCTTCCTTCACTTCTGCCTTGAAAGTTCAGTATATCACTATTATTTGCACAGTTGCTTCCTCACTGCCTTTTACTTGCAGAGCGCTGTGGAGGAACAAGTCCATAAAACCACTACCCAGTCTTTTAAGATCTACCGCTCCTATTGAAATGCCTTCAAGAAATCAACAAATTAATGATGGCCAGAGTGAGCAATGATTTTTGGGGTGGATGCTATATAGAAATTAAAGAAGAACCTTTCTGAGTCATCAGTTTCCTGTGTAGCAAATCAATGCCACTGTGATCTATTGGCATTATCCTTGTTCTTCCTCATTACTTTCTCATTCACTCACTCACTTGCTGTACCTCATTGAAAATGAGACTGTAAACATATGACTGCAGCAAGGATGTCCTCTTGCTTCTATTGTTGTTGTCTAGTCCAGCTGGAGAATTCCTCAACATAACAAAGTCAGTAGGAACATCCCTGGATGTACTAAATGATTCATTGTACAACCTGTTATGTGTTGGGGCTGGTGTAGATGATTTTGTGATACCCCTGGAGATTTTCTGCAGCTGGTATGTTTGTTTCCTGGGGGTGTGGGAAGGATTCTGAGACTGGAAAGGATGGTTTCCAGGATTGATTCTTGTGGATGGGAAGAATCCTGACGACTTTCTGTTGTGCAGAAAATCCACTTTCAGTGTTGTCCCAGTGAGTAGTCTGGGGACAGCTCTGCAAGCTGGAGGTGAAACAAACGTTTTAAGAGGATATTTGCAAAATAGGGAGCGGTCACATTGTTCTTCGAGTGAGTGTAATTGAATGCAGGTACTGAAATAAAATTTGGAGGAAATGCTGTTCATGAGGATGGATTCCATGCCCTCTTTAGGAAAGAGCAGATGTTTCCTCCTTGTTGACTAATTGCTGTAGTAAAGAAGCTTCTAGTGTAACCTGAAGAGTGAATAGGAGGTGATGAACAGCTGTCTGTTGTCTGTCATGTAATACTGATCACATTGCTCATTTCAGCTGCCGGTAATGAAGAGGGTCCATGTTAATAATTACTGTTATTGTATCTTGGTATATCACTTCACATTTTTCAATAAAATTGACCTTATCTTTGTGTTATCTGAGAGAAATTAAACCATGGCAGTTTCAAAGTAGCTACATATTATTCCATCAAGAAATAATCCTTTTTTGTGGTAGTTTAACTAACATATTCCCAGGGGAGCACACCCCCTTCTTTGTACTAGTGTTCACCAAGGAGGGTCATTTACTCATGGAAAAGTCTCTTCCTTCATGTGCATCCAGGAGGACAAGTGAGAGAATTACTGGTTTTTACATCCTCTTCGCTACCATGTCTGTGACCTCATCAAGGTATCGTAGGAAGCCAGTTGGCATTTTCATGAGCAAGGGGTAAGAGGCAGCTGTCCAGTCTTGTGAGAGCTTCTGAATGTAGGATGTTTGGGTTGCTGCTCATTACTCATTCTGGCCGTATCTGGTCACATACTCGAGAGATAGTGAGGCACGCAGATTGTTCAATATGCTGAGTAGGATTAGTTCATATAATTGCAGATCATCCATCAGCTGCTGGAACAGTGTTCATGCTGTCCTCTCTTCACAACAAGGTGAAGGGACACACTGGAAATTCCAAAAAGGCAGTGCTTTTTTGAGATTTAATTCATTGTCTTTTCCAACAAATCCTGTAAAGACAGTGCTGGGCCTTGGCAACTTATCTGATAATGTTCACACTCTCTAACATGTTTCATATTCAGTGTAGCTCTTCACATCTGTTTGTGGAAAGTACATAGTCATAGTTTTGGACGGTTTTCATTTTGCAAGTGCTTCTGCCAGTCTCTCTTCTCTTTACCCAGTGAGCCACAGCATTTATGTAACCATTTTCTTAATAATCAGTTTATATACCAGCCATCAGATTACCCTTTTACTGGCTCAGTTTGTCTGGGCGCGTGAAATGAAGCCATCTCTTTTGCTCTCAGAGTTCTGCACAGGTATGTCACCACCACCTTTTTCCCTGTGTTCACTCTCCATAGCTGTGATGAGGCCATTCTTTTTCAGACGAGTGACTGCTATTCAACCTCTGAAAACTAAACCAATCACAAAGGAGATGTCTGAGGGTTAGCCTTTCCTTCCATGCTGACGTCAGAAATATCCCACTAAGAAGGCTGAAATGCTCGTTGTGCTACAGTCCCTCAGGTCTGCTGAGTGATAGATTTCACCAGCACCAGGAAGTAATTGGTGTTACAGACTTCTGCTCCGTCAGAGGTCCAGAGCTTTTTTCAATTTCTCCTATGTAAGTTGCCTATTTTGTAGGCACTGCAAGAATATATAAACATGATGTCTGCAGTGTTTTGAGACCAGCCCAAAAGCAGTAGCAGGTAAAATTCAAGGACCACCTTTGAATGTAGCCAATCCCCACAAGATGGTGGCTTAGCAGGGCTGGGGGGAAGGCATTGGCAATTGCTACTGAGGGTGTACTAAGTGTGGAAGCACAGGCTCACCTTTTGCGTTTTTGCAAATCCAGGAGAAGTGACTTCAACATCAAGTGAGGAGGTTTAGCTAACATCCCTTTCCACCAGGTGATCAAGGCTTCAGACAAAGGCATACTTGCCAATCCCTGGACGTGATTTTTCTGGTGCTCAGGCTTCACAGGAAACACCTCCATGTGACTCAGCAAGTACTGCTGAACTGGCTGACACAGATTTACAGTTTGCCTCCCTGCCCTTTCCATTCCCACCTCCTGTATCTTGACTGATTCATTAGGTGCTAGGGAAATAATCTGATGGACATCTCTGCTGCTGTTAAAGTGACTCATATTTGGACTCCTCTTAGTATCTCCCCAGGATTGCCCTGAGATGGGGGAAAGAAGTTCAACAGGGCAATTTCCTTCCAAACAGCAAGTCCGAACTTCTATATTATGCCACCCTCAACTAGATAATCTCTACTTTAACTGTAAGCCACTTGACAGTGTGATTCTCCTCCACAAAGTGTTTTGGAGAAGACAGCTGCTTCTGAGCTGGGGTTTGCTTGCTGCAGCATTAGAAAAATACCCTTTCTTTTACTTTCTGAAACTCGGCTGCTGAGCTTGACCTGTGTTGCTTCTAGACTCCACTCTTTTATCTTTCAAAGGAGGAAGGAAAGCCCTGTTGAATAAAATAAATACTTATGTCCTGCTTTACAGATTTAGTCAGCCATGGTGAGGATGCAGGGGATGCAAGATCTGCAGTCCTGGCAAGATTTTGACAAAGTGAGGTAGAATCACCCCCCTTATCCTAACAGCTGAGCAAAGATCCTAATAGAAGACTGCTGCTTACATTGTGTATCACCTTAGACATTAGCAGTTCCATCATATAGGAATGTTAATGGATGGAAGGGTAGCCTGAAGAGAGTATGTGAGACAGAACATAATCATATTTACTGATGTGCTCCATTTATTGTGTTCTTCACTATACCAAAACATATTTTTTTCAAGATGGAGCTATGGCAACACGGCAAGTGAGATGGAAAGAAGGTTTTTTGGTCTGGTTTGCCTTCTCCCCACATGAAAAGTTCTTGCACAAAGATTTGTAGAATTTAGTTAAGCCAGTATCTTTTCACAAAATATTGTGATTGTGATGAAATTCTTCATGGAACGATTTCTTTGTCAGAAGAATTTCAAATTTACTTG
>NW_009954190.1:2498953-2512798 GCF_000747805.2 Chaetura pelagica | reverse complement strand
TTTCCCAGTGGGGATTTTACCAACAGAAACCAATTTCTTAGTATGCTGGGGGTTGTATAAAATGAAGAGTTAAATTACAGCTGTGAATCTGAACACTGCATTTAGCCCATGCCCTTCTCAGCATTGTTGCAGTGTCTTACAGATGGGTGCCCTTCACCCAGACCTGCCTCACAAGGTGTTCATGTTGCTGTGTGAAGGAACAGCCTACACACTTGAGAGCTGGGAGAGCTCAGAACTTCAAGCCATATGCAGATAGCACCAGCTGGAGGACTGTCTCAGAATTCCAGAGCAGAGAAAATGAGAATCAGTCCATAACTGATTTTTTTACTTCCAAATAAATGTCATAAAACTTAACCATTTCCTTCTCAATGTCTTCTGGATGTATGTTGCAAAACCAGAAGTTTCAGAGTGGTGTTATTTTCTGAGGCATCCAGACAAAACATGACCAAGGAAAAACACTTTCTGAGGGAAGATGACTAAAAAAAATATTTTAATCTGAACTACAACTGCATATGTATTTTATATTTAATTTTAAGAGGTGAACTAAAACCATTGAACATAGTTTTCTTCCTAAATGAAATATTTGTTGTTGTTTAGAAAGTCATGATTGGTTTAATATAGGGCTTAACACTGAATGACTGCCTTTTCCCCAGGTATAATTCTTTTAGCAGGAAACTAATAGATGTGTTTGTGGTAAGTGGAGAAATTGCTGAGGTGTATAGACATTTGCAGTGCAGTAATTACCAAAAGAAAGAATTTCTTTTATAGGAAGGTATGAGAATTGACAGACTCAAACATCAGATTCCAGTAAATTATATAGAACTACACAAAACACATGCATCAGTCAGTCCCTTTAAATAACCACCTTCTTATATGAGCTGGAAAGGCATAAAAGATTCCTGTCCTGTATTTCAGGAGAAGGTCAATACATGAGTGGTCTTATCGAAAAATAATAGCAAGGGATTATGGTTGGATTTAAACTGACCAAAACAGCAATAATGTCATTGAGCTTTGAAAAGATACTGTTCTCCCGTAAAGCAATATGTGTTGGAGGTGTTGCACAGCTGTCACGTGTGAAATAGGTTATTTTGAACTTGTCATACTTGACTGACAAGTATCATTCAGTGCTCTACTAAAGCATAAGTAATTTTCTCACTTCAGTCATTTCCTTACTTCGGAGATCAAAATTCGATACAAATATTCAAGAAAAAAATGTAGGTAGTTTATTACATCTGATTTTGAAAATTTCCATTTGTTGGTTAATGTGTGTTCATAGCCCATTTGGTACATTTTGCGGAGTCACAGAGGTGCAGGAATGAACCAGTTACAAGTAGCTACTTTGAGTGAAGGTGGCATTTAGAGGTTGGTTTGCAACAGAAAAGCATGGACTGAAAGCACTACTGTGTTAAGGTGGTAGGATTTTCTGCCAGGTGTGAGCAGCCTGCTCCTGACCCAACAGGACAGTACACTCCTGAAGACCCAGGGAAACCCTAAAAGTCGTAGTTTCCCACAACAATCTCTCTTAGATGTAGAAACAGGTATTTTTACTGTTGCTCTTAAGAAGCCCACTAGGTTGACAAGGAACACAGCTGAGATTTAGGGGTGACAGGCTACATTCAGAGCATCATGCTGGATAAACTAAATAGGTTTGGGTAGATGCAAATTCAGATTTTTCTCTTCCTTTTTCACAGCAGATATTTGATCCAAATCTGTTCTAAGAAAATGCCTTTATCACTATACTGTAAATTGTTATGATCTTTAACAGTATTTCTGCAGTGATGTTTTTCGTTAGATCTGGTGCTTTACACTGGAACCAGGATTCAAGTCTTCTTGAAGTAGGCAGGAGCAACTGAGTTATTCTGACTTAAAATCCAGTGAAAAAAGAATTTAAACAGAGTAGCAACTTTAGTATAGCAGTTGAAGAGAGGTTGCTTAGGATTAGGCTATGTAGCCCAGAGTTTAACAGATCCCTGTGGAAGGAAGGACATGCAGTGTTAAAACCTTGTTCCAAATCAGATTGCATTTTAGAAGCAACTTAGGTGCTTTGACAGTATGAACGCTTGGGAAGCCCACAGAGTTGTAGGACGTAATCCTGGTTTCCTCACTTAGTCCCATTCTGCAGGATCCATTGGCTCCTAAAGAATGTGTCTGCCTGATACTTTAACACAGATAGCTAAATGGATGTAATTAATATTTTAACTAAAACCAGGGGGGTATACTTTATTTTCCTCAATTGTATATATATTGAACTGGTGCAAGGCAGTTAGGCAAACCCTAAAAGGGCAGTAACTATTGGAGTGAATAGGTAACAACTGAGTTATTCTGGGCTTAATATTACTAAGAACTGTATTTTTAAGAGATTTTAATGATGTCAGAACTACCAGATGAGAAGAGGACTCTTTTTTAATCTTGCAACTTTTTATCTGTATTTTTGGATATAACGCAACTCCCTGAATTTAAAGTTAAACATATAATTACGTCTTTTTTAGGATTAGAGTCTTGCTGCTCTTTGTATTTTTTGCATCTTAAAATGATAGTTATTTGTGTATTTGCTACAGATATTTAGTCAAGGGAGAAGCATAACATTTATTAGTAGTCCTAGTCATCTATTATTTCCTCAGAAATTACTTTTTTTTATAAGAAAGGCTAAAACAAATCAATTTCTGTAGTAAGTTCAGGTACTAGGTAGTATGGGTGAATTGTTAAGATCGAATTGTTAGCTTTTTTCCCCATACATTGCTGTCAGGGAATTCAAGCACACCAATTTGCTGATGGAGTTACATATAAAACAAATAGTATATATTTCTTTTTAATTTAAAAAATGCATTAGAGCACTGTTCCTTTTGTCAACAGTGTATAACCTAACTGTATTATACTAGGAATTTTTTTTTTTTTTTAATTTTTAGTGAGTTATGGTTCGTGATTAGCTTGGTCATGATACTTTACTAGATTTAAGGCCTCTTTAAGAAATGTCAAAGCCTTAACAGTTCATTCCATGACTATTCTTTTTTTAGTGAAAGAAGTATGTATTGTGATTTGGGGCGTTTTTATTGTTGAAATACCTAGTTCTGCAAGTAGTTGTGGACTGCCTGACTGTATAAATACTGGAATAAATTTAGACTTTCAGCCCTGAAGTGATTACTTAAAAAGAGGAGAAAGAGGAAGAACAGGTTAGTTAGTAGAACTCCAAAGGGAAGCCTCTTCGTGCGTAGTAGCTAAATGCTGTACAACTGGAAATACTTTAATGTAAAATCCAACGTAAAAGCTTCATCAACTACATGCAGAAACACTTAAGAATTTAGGTGTTGTTTGTTTGGGTTTTTTTTATCACAAATTTAGTCTTCTCCCTATAGCACATGCATTGAATTATTTGAGTTGGCTCTAGAAATCTATTTTAGCATAGCTAGAATCAGGGTACCAAACTTAAAATGGGCACCTCTAATATAAATTATATTTGCCAGGAAAAAAACCCACCTTTGTATTTCTGTGTGGGTAAAAGGTTCCCATAGGAATGTCAGCTGGTGTCTCTCTACATCTGAACAGATAAAGGAAATCATGAACCAAACAAAATATTTTTGTTAGTCTTGTAATTAATTTTACTCCCTTCAGTAACATATCCTTCATGGATATGTGAAGAAGGAGAGAATTTAAAAGATAAATCTTTAGAATTTAAAAATGTTAAACCAAGTCCCCTTCCCATCTTGTTCTTTGTTTCCAGAACACCACAGAATTCCCACTTTGGAATACTCAAATTGGTTGCTGGGGAACATCAACCAGACTGGCTACTTTAGAGTTAATTATGATATTAGGAATTGGAGGCTGCTAATTAATCAGCTAACGAGGAACCATGAGGTAAGCTCCTCTTCTCATCCCTAAAATCTGCTTTGATAGGTGAACCTGCACTGTTCCATCAATCTAAATGGTTCAATTTTTGTGCTTGCCCCTCACAGGTTATCTCTGTCAGTAATCGAGCAGGCTTGATCGATGATGCATTCAATCTAGCCAGGTACGTTTTCTTGAAGACAATCTATCCTCATACACACTGCTGCAATAACTCATGCAATCATTAGCTCAGCAGTTGAGTGTGTTTCAAAGTTATATATGTTTTAAATACACTTTGGTTCTTTCCTCCCTGTTTTTTTTGTTTTGGTTTGTTTTTTTTTGGTATTGCACATGAACGTGGTCTGTAGCACATTCACTGCTCTTGATCAATAATTGCCGGAGGGTATTTCCGAGTCTAGAGAGATCTGATCAATTTTGCAGCAAGTTCAATTTAACACTTTGGTGATAAATAATCTCTTTCTTTTTCTCTAATGAATAAAGGTTTTTTCTTCTGTTTCTCCCTAATTTCCTGCCTCTCCTTTTTTTTTTTTTTTTTTTTTTAAATCACCCTTGTGCTGTATTTAATTTATGATGGAAGACACCTTCAATCTTCAGGAATTTTTTTTGCTTGACTTGTATTGTTATATCATTTTCCCAGTACCTTTATTTTCTTGTAATCTGGTAGAACAGACTTTCTCATGCAGAATGGAAAATTCCTTTGACCATTTCTGTAATATATACAACATTTTCTGTTTTACTACGGTCAGAGTTAATAACATACACAGTACTGGTTAGGTAATACCTTCTTTACAAATTGAGGCAACAGAAGTTTCTCCATTTTGAAATCAGGACATCCAATATTCTGGTAGTGAAATTGTAAAATGAGAGGAAAGTAGTGGAACATGTCAAACTTTTTGATTTTTGAGGTGCCTGGGAACACTGCGTTAGTAAAATACTGTGATGTCAAAGGCAGCCTGAAAAGAATTCCTGATATTTCTGTTTGCCAGCATATTTATAGCCATATTTGAGCAGGGGCTTGTGAGAATCGGCAGTACTGATGCACATTTCACTACAGTCACTGGAGATGTTTGAGATTCAGGCACAGTGTCACACAGAAGTTATGGCTTAGTGATGTTCCAGCATCTCTGCAGTAAAACATAGTTCTGTGCTCCACCACTCTGTTCCTGCTGCCAGTGCTAGACTGAATATATGACATAAACTAGTGATTAGCCCTTACTTAACAGTCCAGAGATGTACTAGTGCAGGAGGCATCACAAGGAGAGAAGGAGTACCCATTTGCTTTTTGCACTGCCCTTCATTTTTGCCTGTGGCATCTTCCCATTGGCAAGAGTAAAGAGCTAGAAATAGGTAATTACTTCTGACTTTAGGAGACTGATTTGTGAGCTCTCTGGGTAGTAGAATATTGCATAGTATTCTGAAATATCTAGAATATTAGAAGAAATACAAAATGTTCAGTAACCTAACAGTCTGTTTTTTCTTCGGTGATGGCACCTCAGAGAAGTTGTATGCAGTTACACAGAATCAGTGTGGCACTTTCTTTTTTTTTCCATTCACTGAATGCAGTCAGATGCGGCTAGATTTCTCTGAAAATCTAGAAACTGAAACCAGCTGTTTCTTAAGCCAGTTCTTGTAGGTGAGTGTTTTTCTTCTGAGGTAGTACTGAGCCAGTGCTCTAGGATGTCTTGTTCATGAAACGTAAAGGCAAGGTCTTGATTAAAGGCCCAATCTTCATTGTCTGCCAAGATTTTCTTCCTAAAAACTACCCAGGGATTAGATGAGTAATGCATTCCCCACTTGCTTTCCAAAGCAGGATTGCAGTGGTGCTGATCCTGCTGCTGTAGGTAACTGCACCAGAGCACTGCCAAGTCTTTCACAAGGCTTCACATTGTAAAACCTTGACTTTCTTTTGTTAACCATGAGCTGTAGCAGACTGATTCTGCATTTCCTAGTTCTGCACCATGGAAAAAGTAGTTGAGCCTAAATATTTACAGTCTATAAACATGTGCATACATAGATACTACTTCTGGGGAAATATTCTTCCAGTAGGGTTATATAGCTAGATTCTTGTCTCTGAAATCTCTGCACAGATTCCTGTCAGTATTATCTTGAGTATGTGCCTTACAAGCCAGTTTGGTTGGAGGAAAGAGGTGCATGTTTGCAAACAGTACATTTGTGTTCCTCATTTCAAGAACACCAATAAGATATGTGAACCTGGCTAAACTTGCCATGTTGTGTATACTTTTTGTTGATCTGTTTTTACTTTATTTATCATCTTTCCTATTAAAAAACTGCCATACAGTTATGATGCTGCTGCTGTTAGTATAACTGGCTAGCTGACTAAATGGTTCCTTTTTAAGAAGAATTTGGTGAATTTTATTTTCATTTCTCTTCTCCCAGACAAGGAGATACCAGGAATACACCTAATCCTTGCTATATTCCTGATCATGAGTAGGACTAGAGAGGCATTAGGAGACTGTTAGGACTGCGTTGGGTGCAGACCTTAATGGTGGAGTGCCTGAACTTCTAGGAGTACAAAAGCAGATGGAAAAGCTCTTGCTGGGACAAGTGCTAGGGAATCACATACTGAGGCTGCAGTGCAGCACAGCTGCCCCTGCTGCGTTGGCTGCTCTGATGTGACACAGCACTGTTACTAAAGCAAGCTCCCAGGGCTATGAAAATAATGTAAACCCTTTAAATTTCCTCAAAAAGTCAGTGTTCACAAGGTCACCATCAGCCTGAAAGCAGCTTAGGTTTCCCCACTTGGGCTGTAAGGCACAGTGCAGAAAGTGTCTTTACTTTCTCGTGGAGCAGCACCAGTTTGGTTGTTACTTGCCTTATGGATTCAGTCTCATCTCTGATACCCAATGTGCGTTTATCCCTGCCCATATAATGTTGCATGTTGGGGAGATTAAATGCATATGATTGTCTCTGTGACATGAGAAGAGGTGAGTAACCTTATTGACCAGGCATAGAGATAGTAATTGGTAATTTGGACCAGACTTGTGAGAACACTTTAAGGGCAATGCAGTCCTCAGTTGTGGTCCCTAGTTGCACAGTTGCGTTACCATCTTGCCTGCAACTATAAACATACGTATTGATAATGTCCATTCCACACCAGAAGACTTTGACTCATTTTTTTCACTATCCAAATATGATATTTCTATGCAGTTTTACTGATAATTTTGTTTGTGGAACAAGTACATGTCTTACCTTTAGTAAAATTTAATAATATTTAGATCTGGAGAAAGGTGAAAAAATGGCCCATGTAAATTATTTTGGAGCACTACATTTTATTTTATTTTTAAAAAGGTGTGTTTGATTTCTTTCCTCCAGAATGTTTGTTATCCTTTTACTGTCCAGTATAATGATTTCTCAAAAATAAACAACGTAAATGAATTGATACCTCCAAGGAATATTTTAAGCTCTATAACTTTAATTTCATAAAGTTTTGCCCATTTTAGATGGAAATATATTCCTTCTTCTTTCTTCTTGATGTATTTTGGTTCCATAAAATTAATCAAGCAGATTTGAATTGCATAATAACAATAAAGAAAGCTTTGGCTTGCCCACTGTGTTTGAATTCTCACAAGCTTGTTGGTTTTTCAGATTTTGAAGCGTAATTCTGTTCTCAGCTCTAGTATGCCCTGAGGATCTGGAGAGCTGTAGCCTTGGCAGTAACATATAGAAATACACGCCCCAAATTCCGGAGCAAGAATAGTGCTTTGGCACTCTCCCCTTCTTCTGGAAGATCCTTTATCTTTTGGAGATGTTTTGTATGGAATTTCAGTTTAATTTGAGAATATGTTGATTGTCGTAAATGGGGTGTGTTGGCTGAGAGAGGAGAGCGAAGACAAATAGAACTAAACTTAAACTGAGCAGAGGGCAGTTCAGATAGTTCAAATAAGTAGTGTCACATGAAATAACAAAGATCCTACCATTGCTTGAGAGTGTGAGGAACGCTGTCACCTTCTTCTGTCTTTGTCTTTCCATAGGATAAAGGGTTAGTGAGTATGTGGGGTGCATTGCCTCCCACTTTACTTTAGGCATCCCAAAGGTAGACCTGTAAATCTGAGCTTCTCACCTTGTATTGCATTGACAGTTATTGGAAAGAAACATGCACCTGACCTCTCAAAGCTACTTTATGTCATTGTATAAGATAAATTATCCTCCTAATGTCAGGGGTGTTGTTGTGTCACTTCCTTGCTGGACTCTAAATCTTCAGATTATTCACTTCCCTGTATTAAACTGCTTGACTTAATCCAAAATTATGACAAAGAAGCAAGTCTGGTTTGTATTCAGTGTTAATCAGTGTTGGATCAGATGTGAGTCTGGATACCTATTTTACTGTCATGTAAAACAGATACTGTGCTTTCCAGTTCTGGAAGAATCCATGAGTTTTATCTCTTGAAACCTAATGTGTGTCACATGCCCTTTTGGTCCTGCCTGCACCGCAGTCAGCTCACTGTGTGCCAAGGTGTCACCTGCTTCGTTTGCATGCCAGGAAACCATTTTTTTGATGCTAACAATCTGTCATGCTATTGATTGCTATCTTGTCTTCTGTTCTGCAGTTGAAGAGATAGTGATAGAGTTCCTTGGATACTCAGATTTTCCTGGTGGTTCCCTTTTGGGTGGGTCATATGCCTAGTGACAGCATGGTGCATGTCAAGGCTACACTCATTGGTTGCAGATTAACAAAGGCCAAAGATAAAACTTGACAGTAGCTTTTGCATATTTCTTAGCTGCATTTCTTTGATATTTATCAGCAGCTTTTTCTTAACTGAATTAATGAGAAAGCATGTGGTAGTGTTGTTAAATAATTCATAGAATCAAAGAATACCAGGTTGGAAGGGACCTTCTGTATCAGCCAGTCCAACCTTTCCTGGCAAAAGCACAGTCTAGACAAGATGGCCCAGCACCCTGTCCAGCTGCATTTGATTCCAAGGTTGATGCCAGGACTAAAATAACAAAGTAAGCTAATGCCCACTCCAGATTACCTTCTCATTGACTTGGAAAGAGAAATTAATTTTAAAAATAATTCTCAGTTAATCAAGTATAGCCTTTGAGATCTGGGAAATTATTTCTTTAGGACCCCTTGTTTTACTTTTTTTATTTAAAAAAAGGCCAACAAATCAAAGCCAACCCTCTTCTTATTCCTTAAATTAATTCCTGGGTGTGAAGTATTGCCATGCAGGCAAAACCATCTTAACATTCAGCTACCTGATGCAGCACCACCCCCCATAAAGATTAACTGATCTTATTTCTGGAAACTAAAAGTTATATTTTAACTGAGACTAGTTTATATGCTTTCATATAAAATCCAGAATTATTACTGTTGAATTGGAAGAATGTTTTCTTGAAGTTTCTGGTGGAAATATGTGCATAACAAAACTAAACTACAGAGTTGAAGTGATCTTCGTTGTTGTTTTCCTTCTCCAGAGGTTAAGAATTCATTTATTGTAGCCTTTTAGGTCTTCCAACATACCTGGGCTAATTGGTTCCATGTTCCACTTGTTAGTGTTACTTAAAGTTCTGTTCAGTGTAGTGTCAGGCAAAGTCAAGGCATTTGAGGGCCTGTTTAAAACTCTGGGGCTGGATAGTAAGTAGTTGACAAAGGCAGAAGTTCTCATTTATGCCAATTAATGTACTTGAACATGTTTCAAAATTTCAACAGCCACATCCAGAGTTGGGTTGTTGACCTTGTTTTGCTTGGGTATTCATGATCAATAATATAGGGGCCATTTAAATGAATAAAATGTAGTTTAACTCCAGCCCTCATTATTATTCCTGATTGCATTTCCTCATAGTTCAACACAGAGGCAAACAACAGGTATGTTAAGCAGCTCCCTTAATTAGTGCCTCTGAGTACCAGCTAAGGAAGCGAGTATTAGATCAATATTTTGTATCATGCTTGAGTAACAGCAGTATAGATTTACTATTTTAATAAATGAGGCCTCATCTGAATTATTTCAGCAGATACCATAGTAACTCTCTTTCACTGCCAGGCAGATTTTGGGGATGGTTCACCAGAAATTGATTTAGATATGGCTTCCTACAAAAGTTATTGTATTTCCTTTGACATAAATACTGTCTGAATGGGCCAGAGCATCTGTGCCTTTTTTGGAGAAAACAGAAAGCTGCAAGTATTTCAAGGTAGTCTTCATTCGTTCCATATGCTGTGTGTCAGTCCATAGGTTCTCTGACGTATCACAGGCTTTATATCTGCTTTACCTGGCGATACACTTTTCAGCTGACATTTGCATGTGTTTGTACGAGAAGAGTCAAAGCAATTGAGAGGAAGCACACTCAAAGTCAATTCTGCTTTTGTGGTGTGTATCTGATTTTGTTGCATAACTACGAGCAGTAAAGCAACTTTCAACAGCACATTCCAGGGGCAAGAGCATCCTGGACAATAGAAAATCCTAAGCCTGGCTAAGAGCCAGGGAAGAAACTGGAGGAGACTCCTCCGCATGTATGAAAGTGAAACTGTAGATCTGAATTCTTTGCAGAGTGTTTAATGCAAGGGGTAGGTCTTGGTTTCTTATACATCTATCCTGTAGAACTGGGTGATGTTGTTAATCCACATTGCCACTAAGTTTGCCTGTGCTTTAATTATTTCTGGTACTTCTAAGTTATGATAGCAGTAATTGTTTATCCTGTAAACTATATTAACTCTATTCTTAGCTGAACACAGAATAAACTGTCAGGAAAACATAGCTCTTGTTCCAAGGAAGTGAAATAATTATTTTTAGCTAATGATTGTTAGTCCATTGTCTTTTAATCCTGTGTTTTTTGTCTCTTATAGTTCAAGCAGGTATCTGAAGTGAGCTTGGTATGGATATATCCATGTTGCAGTGCAGGTGGCTGCAACTGGTGTGCAATGACAGAGGTGGGGAAGTACGTGGAATTTGTACTAAGAACATTAAGTAAACCAGGTCTGAATTACTCTTCAAGAGAATGTTTAACTTGAAATCTGAGGTTATGCAAGAGGAGGACAGTCTTTTGACCTGCGTGCTAAGGTCCTTAAAAAGCAATGTTGTGTTAGTTTAGCTTCTTCCTATTTGGCTAGAAGTGTGTGTTCCTCTAGCTAAGAATTGAGCAATAAATGAGAAGAAGGACCATGTTATGACTAAGGCACTGCATGGAGACTTGAGAAATCTGGGATGCTGTTTCTACTATAGACTTCCTAGGTGACCTTGGTAAAATCACTTAAACTGTTTGTGTCTGCTCTCTGTCTGTAAAATGGAGATAAGAGAATAGGTGAAGGTTTATGAGAATTTCAGAGTCCTTTATTATAAATATGATTATAGGGAGTTTCTTATACCGAAATAATATCCATATCTGTAGATATTCTGGCAAACAAAATTTGGATTGTATTTTCAAGATTAGACTTAGGTGCTTTCCATGTGAGCTTTCTAGCTTTTAAACACATATTTCACTTGGTTGACCACTATGCAAATTATAAAGATTAGAACAGGAAAAAGAATATATAAAAAAATATTGTGCATGATAATAAATGAACTCTATTCTGAATTTCATCAAACATGCTGTCGTGTCATAGATGTAATTTACAAGTTAAGGAATAGAAGCCTTCCTACAAAAATAATCAAGAATGAAAATACACAGCACTTTTAATACTTGAATAATCTCAAATTGACATCTATTAGCCCCTCCAACACTTTCAAATGTCTTTAGTTAATTTATGAGTGTAAATGACATACTTCTCAAACATCAGGGTTTCAGTGATGATGCAAAGCGTGACATACCTAACTTATTGCATAGCCTTAATTTTCAGCAGTAAGATTCTTCCTTTCATCTTCCATCTTTTGTTTGTTTGTTTGCTGTGTTTTGTTTGTTTTCGTTTGTTTGTTTGTTTTTTATGGGGAAGAAGAGGAAAGGAGAGATACCGAACACACCAGTTTCAAGGATTTTTTGTTGCATTTTTACAAAAACAGAGGGATTTAGTTTGGAGGGTTTTTTCAGTTTTCAACAAAGTTTATTAATTACATTTAATATTAGCCTTTGCTTATGTGGCAACTGTAAAACTGTGCAAGATAATTTAAGCCACATAATACTCTGATAATTACGTTGAATTTGAACTGTTCTTTGTAAGATGCTTCAGGTGCTCTTGTGTGGAGTTGAATGTCTCTTGGCAAATCAACAAATATTTTGCATGTAAGAAAACATAGTAATAAGCAGGCTTCACTTAAAATGGTCATAGTCTGAATCCTGTGATGCTGGAGAGACTGAATGCTAATTAAAATTAGTATTTAAAATGAGCTTGTAAGCTAAATGTTGTTGTTGTATTTGTCAAAGAGCAGATGTGCATTCCTGTCCTATTTACATGGAAGTCCATAGCTGGTAGAAATCATAATGCCTCTATTAAGTCACTTTGGATGTCTTAGAAAAACAGAGCCCTTATGTAGTCATAAGTCAGCTCAGCCCAGGGAGTGGAAGATAATGTAGATTTTTTTTTTGATACTGGAGATCACAGGGCCTTTTTTTAAAGGTTGCCCATTAGTTTTCTATGAGGAAACATTTTTCCGGCTTCACTTGTCAAACATGGATGCTAGTCATCACAAATTTTTAATCTTTGACTTCCCATTCTTGCAGGAGTTGAAGGAGAAGTCTGTGACTACAAGAGTTAGTTTCCCTGCTTTACCTTGCTCAAAGCATTTTTAGATGTCAAGGTTCAACATACCTGTTTTCACTCAGCTTCCAAAGAATGGCTGTTAAAGCACTGTGGGAAAGAATATCCAGAATACATCAGTGGGGAGACCAGCCCTTGGTAGGTCCAGGAGAAATTAATAGGCTTAGAAAAGCCAAACATGATTAAATGTAATTGTTCATTGGCACTAAACGTCTCGTTGAATTATTCTAATCCACACACTTGAGTGTAAAGTTGAAAGAATGAATGTATTAATAAGAATCCTAATTTATTTTAAACTGTCACTTTATGGGTTAAAGAGTACAGTCTAATTATTGATACATTACACATGCACAGATAGAGCAATGAAGTTAATCCAAGTTGCACATCTATGTTCTGAAGAGCTGCGTTTTCCCTCTTCAAAATTACTCAGGCAAAAAGCTGGTAATGTTTTACATATTTCACAAGAAACAGACAATGAAGGATGAGTTTTAAACCAGCAGCAAGTAAATCACCTAATTTCCATTGTTTCAACAATGCATACCAGTTCACTGCCAGCTTGGATTTTCAAATTTTGATTTAAACGCGTGACTTGTAATGACTTTTTTGGGAGGTGGGATCAAGGGATTTATGGTGCACTTGTATGTGGGATTCTCATCACTGTAAGGCAACCCTGTCATTTTGTGACAGAGTCTGTTTGACTGGTGCTGGATTTATGATAGAAATAATTCAGAACAGAGTAATAATTTTCCCTTGGCAATTACACTGCCATTTGGTACTTTGTCCCTAAGGGGAAAATGAATGTGCTGGGATCTGTCCATAAGTTCAGCAGCTCAGTGAAAAGAACAAATCAAGGTCAGAATGCAGCTGAATACACAGTGATGATTCATAATATAATCTAGATCTCCTGCTTTTATCTGACTCTTTAAAAGCTCACCTAATTTAAATACTGTTTTTGATTGCTGTGAGATTTTTACTGGGAATTCTTTGTCAGGGATATTTCCTTACCATGTCCAGTGGTAATGAAAAGTTTGTTGCTTATTTTCTGTGTAGCAGTGGTCACCCTGGCAGTTTCTTCAGTGTAAGCAGGATAGTACCTTGCTAAGTGTTGGTGCTTTTATGATGTTGTATAATGTCATACGTCACTTAATATATATTTAATTTTGAATGGTCTTTCTCTATCTCTACACTTGTCATATAAATGGAATATCACCTTTTCTCCACAGTTCATCAACAGCCTCCTTAGGCATGAAAAACCTGATGGACCACAATGTTTGTCTAGAAGTAACTAATCTAATAACTAAAACAGATCTCTTTGCTAGTCTGTGTTCCCGTTCTCCTGTTCTCCAGTTCAGCAG
>NW_009954190.1:2489295-2498938 GCF_000747805.2 Chaetura pelagica | reverse complement strand
CAGCAGGCAAATGGGAAAACAGAAACACAGACAGTAGGTCAGACTCATGTGGTGCTGCATTTCTAACACATGCTGAAGTTCTCTTGTGTAACAGTGACAACAGAATGACTGACATCCTGATACACTGATAAGACAATTATAGAAAAAGTAATAACACAACAGGGGGTCTCATATCAGATATTTTTGTTAAATTTTGCTTTTGTAGCAATTTTTATGTTTTTTTTAGATGACTCAGTATGGAGAAGGCTGGCTTAGACCTGGCTTGTAGAAGCTTTTTTTAAAGTCTGAGCTCCTTTTCATGTGACCAGTGATGTCAACCAAAAACCCCTAGTATAGAATACAGTAAAGAAGGATCCCTACTTTTTGTAGTTTATGTGTCTGTTGACACTCTTCACAGAATCACAGAATTGTCGGAGTTGGAAGGGATCTCTAGAGATAATCTAGTCCAACTCCCCTGCTAAAGCAGGGTTGCCTAAAGCACATTATTCAGCTGCATCCAGGTGGGTTTTGAATATCTCCAGAGATGGAGACTTCACAACCTCCCTGAGCAGCCTGTTTCAGTGCTTTGTCACCCTCGTAGTTAAGAAGTTTTTCCTCATATTTAAATGAAACTTCCTCTGTTCAAGCTTGTGCCCATTGCCGCTTGTCCTGTCCTTGGGAACTACTGAGAAGAGTATGAATATTTACAGTGCAAAAGAACAGAGTTAAAATATTCTTACTGTCATGTCTCTGAGGATTACTGAAATTCTAGTTTTCCTAGGCCATTATTGCTAGATACCTATATTAACAAAACAAGACAAATTTCTTTCAGGCATGGCATTGGTATGAATCTGCTTTGGGTAAGAGAGTTGCTAGAAGATTTCTTAAGTTGACTTCTAGCTTTTTGATTCCAGATACCACAGGTGAGGTTTTGTGGAGTTTTTAGCTTGTACTTGAGAAAAGCTCAGCCTGAACAAGAGTATACATTCAGGCTATCCTTACGAATCAACGCTATTTGATTTGACTATTTTATCTGTTAAGATACTTGCCAAGACTTTCCCAAACTCCTCTGAAGATTTTTTTTTTTGTGTAGGTACGTGTTTGCTAAGATTCTCAGGTGGCTACTTGGAGACATACCTGGAGAAACAGTGTGACTGTTTCAGACCAGACATAAGATTGGACATCACACTATTTCTGCAGTGGTTATGTTTGTTACCTGGGCTCAGTATAGCCTATAATCTGTTAGTCCCCGAGTGACAGGCAATATTTCAGTTTTCCTCTGAGATGGCTAAGCTGGAAAAGAACCTTGTCTCTTAGCCCTGGCTCTCATGCATTTGGACTTTGGCAGGCAATATCTCATAGTACTTTTGCTGGACATTAAGGATAGCTATATGATTGATGGCTAAAAAGGCACAGGAAAAATAAGGATTTCTGTTACTGACCTTCCAGTGACATTGTTGGAAGAGACAATGATAAATCAAGCTGCATGTGTAGAGTATGTACTTAACTTACGTTATATTCTATACTGCCTTTGAATAAATATTACCAGATAATTATATGACAGGGAAATAATTTTATGCTTTTGCCTTTGATGGCAAAATTTCTACTGTGACTTTTATTATTATTGTAATGATAATTGTTAAACATTTCTATTTAACATTTCTGCAGGTCTGTGTTTTTCCATCAGAGTTTCGAGAGATACTCAGAACATACTCATTCTTTATTCTGCCTTCTTTTCTCATCTTGGTTATTATCCTGCTCCATAAATGACACAAGTGGTTTTTATTAGCAGTTGTCACCAGTTGGTGGTGTAAGTTAGTCTTCAAGTGAGACAGTACATCTTGATGGATGCAGTTTTGAAATCACTCTTAGTGCTGGACCAACTTTTAGTGTAAAGGAATACAATTATACTAAAAAACAAAGCATAAGAAACAAGCTTCTATGCTTTGTTAAGATGCAGAATACTAGAGCATAGCTCACCACACAGACATGCTGCTTTGGCTACCTTTTGTCTTCTGCTGACCTGGTTGCCATGATAGTCATGCTATCTCCCAGGACTAGTCACACTGCTTCTAGATCTGTGGTCTGGATTTTAGTGCCTTTTATCCATACATGGTTTTATAGTTCATGGTTTATCTTTCGTGGTTTAGGATGAGAGCTTCTCCTTATATCTTGTTTTCTCAGCTATGAATGACAAAAAATAGTAACCTTAGTATTTGGCATTACCATTATGAAACTCTTTCCTTTCTTTGTGAATGACAACATTCCTGAAGCTTTTGAAGCTGCAATATGCATTAAATATTTTATAACATGTGTTACATACCCCATTTTACACACAAAGGTAAAGTGTATTTATCAGTACCTCTTGACAGAAACTATTTAATGGAAAATAGTCTGGGATTGCAGTGTATCTGGAGTAAGAGGTCCATAAACATGGCTTAGTGGCTGAAAGTGAAAAAATAGGGCTATTGTATTTTTCTGTAGAAATCCATACAATAACATTATGTAGAACATGTACAACATTCTGCAAAGTCAAAGTTCTGAAGCACTTCAGTTTTGTCGAGGGAAGTATTCCAGTCTTAACTGTCACTGTAAGAGGAATTTAGATATGTTTCTGATCAATTTGCCTCAGAGATCCAGGCTAGCAGCTGTACTTGGAGCACATCTGCCCAACATATGCTGACAGAGAGTTTAACATCTATTGCAACAACCATAACCACTTTTCCTCAAAATCGTGATCTGAAGTAACATATTTGCTGTTGTATATGTAGTAATGTCATCCACAAGGACGTTGTCTTACCCCTATCCCTGCTCTTGGGACTGATTCTGTTGTTGTGGGGTGCTGACTTTGATGGTATTGTGTATAAGCTCTTCAAGGGTGATACTCAGAAAGAGGAAATTCAGGAGTAAACAGGAAAAACTCAGACTTCATCACAATCTGTTTTTGTGAGAAGGAGTATACCCTTAGGGAAACATTAGGGAAAGTGGGGGATGGGGAAGAGGCAGGCAGAATGGAATGGCAAATAAATTTGGAAGTTAGAAATAGTTACTAATGAGAGTAACAGTTTCTGTTGTGAACAGGATGGGTATTATCAGCTAAAAATCAGGATTTTGAAACTGATTAGGAATGCTGAAAGCTCAAGAAGTGATAGATATCTCTGCCTTCACTTCCTATGTGTCTTTATGGAGAAGTTAAGGTTAAAATGTAGTAATCTGTTTGTTTTGCAGAGATTATTTCCCTTTTGCGCTTAGCATAGAGAGATTTAATTTCAGAAGTGTAATCCTAACTGTCCATTAGTGCAGCTATAATAAACATTGATCTGTTTATTCCTTAAGCAGCATGTTTCCTAGAGCTATACCTCTTGTTCCTTCTTCCACACTTTCTCATGTCAATCAAATAATCAGTAACAATAATCACAAATCCCATTAGGAACTAATTACATATATGCAACTTCAAGCTCGTTTACCACTTTGCTAACATTATGTCCAAAATTTTTAACTGCAGTCGATCCAGCTTGCTTCTGGCTCCATTAATGATGGTTACACATCTTTGCAAAGTATTAAGACAAAACTCATCCAGATCATATTCACTGCTTCAGAAATAAATACCTAGAAAATTGAGTAATTTTTAGTTAGCTTACCTTCTCTGTCTTCAGATGCATTGAACTCTGTCAGCCACCCACTCTTAAGAGCACCACTATTCTCATGACATATCTACTCAGTTCCTGGGTGACATGGTGAGCTCCCTGAGGGATCCTGTTTTTCTTGCTTGACTATGTGCTGTCACTGGAGTTGAGAACAGAGCCTTGTTGACAAAATGTGGACAAAGATTACATAAAGCACACTGAGAGTGGGACATCAGAAGAACATAGGATATATACATTTGAAGCTGTTACATGAACTCACTTCTTTCCTGAGAACATGAAGGGAACAGGGTGTAATTCTTCCAATAGAGAGTGTGGAAGACAATGGCTTGCACAGATGTGGTGCACCTTGCAAGAAATCAGTGGTTTTGGACCATGCTGAAAATAACAGCCCATTTCAAATACTTTAGCAAAGTACTTTTATATGCCGTTACAATTGAGATAAACATTTATAGCAACATGTATGTATTGGTCAATTTCCATAACTATCTATGTAATTTTCTTTGTTTGCTATATGCCTACATCTCTTTCCCAGAGAGTAATAGAAATTAAGGGGAACGTTTTCAACCAACAATGAGAAAAAATAGTCTGTGAAGACATATCATACTGTTGCATATGCTAAAGTGAAGCTTGCAAAATCTAACTTACTAACTTAGTTTAATGAAAACAGAATCTTTAGGCAGGTATAGAACTCCTTTGGGATTTAAACGCATGCGGCAGGAGAAGAGTAGACCTGTATGTTTCTGGGAGGATCACACCCACAGGGTTACACTTTGTTTCTGTAGTCTGGATAGTTAAGTGCTGTTCTGAAAAAAGAGAATAAGAGCAAATACTAAAGATTTAGGTTTCCAGTATTCAGTTTTAAAAAGCAGGTTTCAAATGCTTGTGTTTGTGTTGCACTAGCCTTGTAAAGCTATTAATTAAAAAGCCTTCCTGGAAGCCCATTAAACTTCCTTTGCAGGGGGATGTTTTTATGACTGTAAAAGCATGGGGAAAAATTCTAGCTGATTGATTTAGAAACACCTGAACAAAAGAGTTTATAATCAAAGTGGTGAAACATCCTTAACCAAAGTGATAACACTGAATGCCACTTCAGGTTAGCAAAATAAGTAATTCCAAAATGGCTTAAGGTAGATGGAAGATGAGGCTGCTCTAAAGGAGAGCAAAAAGGGTGGGGATGAGAACTGTGAAACTAAAGGTTGCTTCTTCTCTGTTAGTTCTTCCCAATTGCCCACAGACAGTAAAAATGTGCTCTGAAGCAAAATTCCTTGGGTCATTGATTTTATTCAGACAGCTTTCTATCTTAGAAACTAGCAAAGCAGCACCTTCTTGTACTTTGCTTAAAGTCAATTACTTCATCATTAATATCATTTAGAATCACAGGAATCCATAAATGGTAGGTATAGCTTATCTAGTTTTTGTTCATGTGTCTTCATGCCTTCCTTCATCCAGTAAATTTGCTTGCTCATGTATTAAGAGAGCTGCTGTTCTATATAAAGTTGACTTTAACATCATTATAATGTGATGAGTTTATAATGTTTTTCTGTCTTGTAGTTTTAAAATGTCTTTAATTTAATTAATCTTTGGGGAAAAAAATAAATTTTGCCTCATCATGTATCATCTGTAAAAGTAATTTAATACTAACTTATTTTATTTTGCAGAGCTGGTTATTTGCCTCAGAATATTCCTTTAGAGATTATCAGATACCTTTCAGAGGAGAAGGATTTTCTGCCTTGGCATGCTGCCAGCCGAGCTCTTTATCCTTTAGATAAATTGCTGGACCGCACAGAAAACTACAACATCTTCAATGTAAGAGAAGCAGTATTTTTCTCCCCCTTCCCCTTCTCCCTCCCCTTCCTCCTTCTCCTCCCCTCCCCTCCCCCTGCCCCTTACCTTCCCCCTCTCTATTCCCCTTCCCCTGTTTTATCTGTCTTCTGTCTTCTTTCCTTTCTTTTCTCTCTCTTATCTCTCTTATCTCTTTTCTCATCTTCATTCTGTTTTTCTGCCTCTCTCTCTGTTCTTTGCCAAGAGTTGAACTATTCCCCAGTCAGATACTGTCAATGACCTAGGGATATTAGCTTTCTTCTCTATTATTCTCTTATTTAAATATAGCAATGGTCAAGCTTTGAGTCATTTGCATTTGAACAGTGATATTTGTTAAGACATATATGATTAGTAGGAGGAAATGTATTTATCCCCCCTACAAAATATTATGTCAAATGGAGGATTTCACTTAGAAGAGCCAAAGTAATCTTTCCAGATTTTCTCTTTTGAGGAGCCCCACGGCGATATTTAGATTGATGCCCAAGCTCAGCGTGGATGCCAAATGCAGGCACAACTGAAGAGTGAGCATGCAACTGAAGTAATGATTTGTAGTCATTATTTAATCCAAAAAGCCATGGTGAATTCAATGCAGTTACCTTAATTAACAAGGATTAGATCATCATTGAATCAAAAGCCCATTCATAATTGGGTCCAAAGGGATAGCAGTAACAGCTAGCAGTAGATAATTAAGATAGACATGACAAACATTTTACCTGATTAAAAAAAAATAAATATTCTAGCTACACTGAAGCATGTTAGATGAAGTTCAGAGGATTTGATTGCAGCCAGCAACAATTATGAACTCTTGGGTTATTTTTAAATTTTACTATTAATACTATGTAGTCTACATATTTCAATGGCCAACATACTGTAATTTAACAGAATTTTGTAAAGCCTTCAAATGAAGGAACTCTCTAAAGCCTGAAATGCTAAAAGGTACTTTTTTTCTTCTTCAACCTAAATTGGCCTGTGTGTGTGTCCAAAGACAGACGTGCTCAGCAGGCAGGAAGCTATAGGTGGCTGTATGTATGTATGTTTGTAGAAGTATATGAATAGATGTGTGTGTGTATATATACATATAAATATATATATATGTATATATATATACACACACGTACACAGTGCTGCCTGCTGACTGGAAAATTATTTTTGTAGAATATATTCTACAGATTAATAAAGACACATTGAGATTCTTTCTTTATGAACCTGCAGTGTGGGCCTACATGCAAACCAGAGCCATAATATAAAATGATGTGGAAACAACTGGTGTATTTAGTCTGCTGTTAACTGCACAGGAAAATTCTTCTGACTTTGCCATTGCTAGTTCACTTTTAAACACGGGTGTGTAAAGAAAACGCAATTCTAATAAATAAAACCAGTAAATTCATGGCTGGGTGTGTTTTATCAATAGCAATGAGAGCTTTGAAAGCAGAGGTGATAGAGGAAATAAAAAGTCTTTTTAGGCACAGAATAACATTTGCTAGAGAAAGCTGCACTATGAATCTCCTTTTGTGTTGACATCACATACACATGCCTGTGCATCCACAATAGCAAAATATATGCTCTCCTATGTGGTTCATTAAATCTCAGTTCTCTTTTTCAAATTGGTAAATTCCACTGGCAGAAGATTACACTGAATACAGTGACAGTGATTTTCTTCAAAACTGGCCAGAATATGTAAATATGACCCCGTGTAAAAAGTAAAAGTAAGCTAAAATACGTCTTGAGCTTGTTTTGGTTTTTATGCACACCAAGAACCTAAACTTAAATCATAGTGTCATTAAATATACACAGCTCATTTGGAGCCACATTGTTTGGTATTCTGAAGCCAGCTGACTCTACTTATGTGATTTTTTTTTGCCACAGCCATGGATATTAAACCAATATTATTTTTAAAGTGATCATGCATGGTATAGTTGATATTGGCCATAGAGTAGAAATCAAGCTGTTGACATTCCTGCAGCTTTTCAGCCATGTATTGTGAGTTCAAAATAGTGTGTGAGAAAGTCTTCTTAAATTTGTGTATAGCAAATATAGAGGTGTATAACAATAAATTGTCTGATCTTAGGCTTTTAATTAAATACTGCTTCTATAGATTGCTTCTCACTATAGCAGTGAAGGAGGATTATATGTTGACATGTTGCTTTGATAAATACAACTAAAAATCTTTGGAAAATAGGACATTATTTTGAAGGTAAACAGGAGAGACAAAAACTCAGTAGCCAATAGTATTTCCATTTCAAATAAAACCTCAAAAAGTAATTGTTAACATATTACATTTTTCTTTTTCCCCTCAGGAGTATATTTTAAGACAAGTTGCATCAATGTATCTCAAGCTTGGATGGCCAATGAATAATCTGAACAAATCGCTTGTTCAAGCATCCTACCAACATGAGTACTGTTATTTATTTTTTTATTATTGCTTCTTTGCAGGATATAATTGTAATAATGCAGCCTCCTAAAATTTGGGTTAATCTTTAGCATGTCATACTTTCCTAGCTTTGTCTCCCTTCTGGTTTTCCTTTCTGGGTTAGAGACAGAGGAGTAAGATGCTGTGGGATTAATTCCTGTTTCCTGAGTTTGGAAAACATTCTTTCCTAAGCCTTAATTTACAGTTTGACTGCACTGGATATTTAAGAACTTGGATTCATGTGACCACAGAGGTCAGGAAGAGTGCATCAGTGTAAATGGGGGCTGGTTTCAGTCTGTGACCTATCTTTAGTTGTGTCAGCAACTATAGGCATTAAGTTGACACTGAGATTTTTATAGGTGGATTATCTATGCTGTATTTCCCAACTTCCAGTCACTGCCACCTTTATAAGAAATAACTTTTTGTAAATACTCAAACACATTCATTAATGCAGCCTTATCACTTTCTCAAATTTGGACAGAGAGTTGCGTCGAGAAGTCATCATGTTGGCCTGCAGCTTTGGTAACAAACACTGTCACCAGCAGGCTGCGACATTAATCTCGGATTGGATTTCTAGCAATAGGAACCGGTAAGTGGAACTAAAATGAGTATTTCCTATTTCTCCTACTCAGGCAATACAGCTGGAGCTGGCATGCTCTTCTCCTGCCCACCCCAATCCACAGTGGAAGGAAGCAGAGGTCCTGATAAATTATATGGTAGAAGGCAAGAAGATGGGTTTTAAGGAGGGGTTTAAAGGAAGAAAGATGAGTGAATGCAGACCCTGTGTCCAGGCAGGAGAGCAGAAGGTGCTAAGTGATTAAAGTGAGAGAAGCTCAAGGCTGAAGGACTGAGAAGCAAGAAAAGAGATGAAACAATGTATTTGAGGGGAATGTTATGAATTACTTAAAGGTGAAGACTTGGAAAATAAAATGATTCAGGTATACATAGAAAAGCTAATGTAAGTTTTCAAAAAGGGAATAATATGATAGCTGATGTGTTGAGCTTTAGCAGCACTGTAGGGTTTTGCCCACAAATATGTAAGTGAGGCAATTCAGACAGGTTCTTTCAGCTGAGGCAAAGGAACACAGACTGTGGATGATGTGTGAAGTTTATCTTTTAAAGGCAGGCATCTAAGAAATGTTGAATGACAGAAGATACAAATATTTAAGTATGTAGTGATCTATGGACAGTGGGGTAGTATAGGTTAAGACCACAACTTCTTGAGAAAGAATGATGGATTTTCTGATTATGTGGAGCTCTGGATAGGGTGTGTATGTACACCACATGATACTTTGGTTTACAGCAAAGTACTTTACTTTCAAGTAACAATGAAAAAGAGAAGAGTCTCACATTTTTAGCCCTAATCTTGTATTAGCTCCACAAAAGGATCGGGTCTCTACAGACATATAAGCATGTAGAATTTTTCAAATACATCTTGGGCCAATCAAGTGTTCACATATAAGCATGTAGGATTTTTCAAATACATCTTGGGCCAATCAAGTGTTCGTCTGTCTTTGTAATCTTTGAAAATCCTTTACAGGCATACCCAATTATGTAAGTACCTGAGTGTCTTTTAAAACCAGCAATGAACTGAGCATGAATAGAAATTGCATTCCTATATGACTGTGGAACTTCTGAAAAACAAAATTATCTTGAACCTATGACTATGTACCTTTAAACAAGACATCTGTGAGGGAGAGAGTTGTTTTGTATAAGGTGATGTGAGATATGTTTACTATGAAATCTGTCCCCCAGGGTTTTATATGAATTCTTATTGTCAGCAGGA
>NW_009954190.1:2419446-2489282 GCF_000747805.2 Chaetura pelagica | reverse complement strand
ATTCAAAGAGGAGATTAAAGAGAAAGAATCATTGGAAACAATCTAAAAAAGTAATTTACTTAGATATTAATTTGCAAAATTAGTAATCAAACCTAGCACCATCTATTAGCATGAACAGCAGTAGATTATTCAGTGCTAAACAGCCTAGAAAGCTTTCTCCTACCCTGTGTCTTCATCCTTTCCAACAGAATTGAAGAATGAGGCATCAGAGAGAAAAAAAAAAAAAAAAAGCAGCTTATTGCTTTGCTAACAATAGCAGAGAGGA
Source organism: Chaetura pelagica (assembly GCF_000747805.2). Lineage (NCBI taxonomy): Eukaryota > Metazoa > Chordata > Aves > Apodiformes > Apodidae > Chaetura > Chaetura pelagica. Next base: position 2,489,017 of record NW_009954190.1, on the reverse strand, counting down.
AAGGAATAAATTTAAGGAGCCATCTGAAAATTCATCTTAGCCTTTCTATGGGGCCATTCTTGGTAGCACAAGATTGTGGCTGCTAGCATATGACGAGTATTATGATAAAAGCATCACAGCAGGGCAGAGAAAGAGAATAGCTACTGAGTTAAAGCAGTGCATTTCTGCACAGTTTTGAAAAATAGCTGCAACAAATAATGTAATTACAGAATACAGATTGGCGGTCAGCTGATAAATAGAGGTACAACTTGTAAAGAAGACAGAGACATGGTTTTTTATTTATTTCTTAAAATCATAGGATTTGTTCAGTTCCTCACCACAGATTTTACCAGTTGCTATTAGCAGAGCAGTCTCACATACTGAATGTGACTAATATATGAGCACACTCATTTTGTATCTACTCACACTGAAAATACATTGCAAAGGCTACTAGTAATAGCAACTCAGTGGACATAAAATCAGCTTGTGTTTCACGGTAACAACATTTGTAAAGGTCTCAGGAATGTTCAGATTCTTTCTGCACCAGATGTACCCCATATCGCCTTAGCTCTGTTTAAACCAGATTGAAACCTGAAAATAAAACAGGATCTACATTCCCTGCTTTTCCACCAAGATGATGAGGATGATGATTCTACAATAAGAATTTAATTAACATTGTGTTTGAGTTGTGCCTCTGCCTCTTTAGAGGCAATAGCTTCAGAGACAATAGCTAGCTCAAGTGCAAAGGACAAGCAGATAAGTACAAGATACATGCAAAGAGCACATCCAACTGGTGCCATTTTGTGTTCCTTCTCATCAGTCAAGTGTTTTGCTCAGTTTGATACCCTTAGCAGCTATTTGTCAATTTTGCTGCAAACAACTACCTCAGAATCTGTAGGAACCTCTCTAGAGCTTGTTTCCTCACAAAGAAGGGGAAACTCATGCTGCTCATCTTTCTCCAGGCTTCTCTGACAACTCTTTGTAGTCTTTGTGGAGAGGAAAGCTCGTGACAGGTACAGAAACTGTATGTGTCCTTGCCTGTTCCACTCCTTATCAACACGTAAAGTTGCATCTGCTGAAATCTACTCTAAAAGTTCTTATAGATGTCCTCTTCTGAAACAGAAAATTGACATGCATTATGGAAAGCCTGGTCTTGGTGGTTTGCAGAACATGAAGACAGAGTTCCAGAGAGCTCAGGAATATTTTTATATACAGGTATAATTTGAGTTTGACTATGAGAGTAAAAATAGTGACTAATTTAAAACCTTCCTAAAAACCTCATTTTGAAAGATGAGATAATTCATACAATCAGCTAATTCACAAACAGTTCTTGTAGGAAGGAACACAAATTCTTCAAATCAGTAGACCCCAAAATGAGACTAGTCTTGTGTCCCAAGAATCTAATCAATACAAAATTAAGCTAATATTAAGTTAATATGCTGTATTAAGTACCACATAAATGCAGAGGCAGTAAATAACGTAAAGGATTTTTTTTATTCCCTGGTGGCTGCTGCAGTTTAAGTTTGAAGAAGCATAACAGAGAATGTGCAGTTAATAATATGGTACAAATGCTAAAATTAATAACTTTTTACCAGTATTTTTAATCTACGGCTTTTTAGAAGTTCTTTTGAAATGTTTTTTATGTTGGGCTTGTTTGTTGTTGTTTTTTGTTGTTTTTTTTTCTGTTGTAGCATTTAATTATGGATCAACTGTTGAGTAAAAAACAAATACAGTAACATCTAACTCTGTTTTATCAGCACATGCCTACAGTTGCTGTGGTTTCTAGTAATTATATTTAGTCTGGTAGGTCCAGAAATTAATTACCATCTCATCTTCACTGTAGGGGTTTGAAATAATCATAATAATCAGTTACTGTTTGTACTTTGTAATTACATGTTCTTTACTGTGCGAGTAATTTGCCACGTTCACCAAGTAAAATAACGGTCATTCATAACACAAAGCCAGAGGTCCTCTTTGTGTTTCCAGCACAGTTTGAAAAAAGCCATTAGATTTGCAGCTGTAGCACTGCAGATTTTCTTGCAGAATTAGTAAAAAAATTTGTGCCTCCTTGCATGAAATTGGAAGTCAACTGAGATGCTTGGAGGCTTACATTTTAGAAGTGACTTAAGTGTTGCAGTTCGTTTTTAGATGCCTGGCTCACGGGACAGGATCAGATTCTTGGAGTTATGTTTTCTACAAGGGTAGTTGGGAACCTCTAAATGAAGTTGGTGGCAGCCACCATACTGAGAGAAGAGCCTCTTAACTCTGTGCAGGGAGAGAGGGCCCTGTTAGGGTCCAGCACTACAGGTAGAAAGATACTTGTATTAAATGATTATGTAAATGGTGATTGTAGAATTAGGGGTCTTTGCCAAAGATGCCTTTCAGAAGTGTCACTAAAGTAGGAAAAGATCTGCTCCTTTTCTTTTCAAAGAAACTGGCAGAGAAGCTACTTCTCAACCCTCTTTTAGACAGCTGTTCTGAGATTGTGATAGAGCTTCAGTTCAGTGCTTCAGTCCTGAGTCTGCCACATGCAGAAGACCTCACTGATGACCTGTCTGCGAGGTCTTTGTGACAATATTAAGATATTGCAACACACTTTCCTCCTCTGGTTGAAGCTCAGTCACAGGGATTTACTTCATTATCAAGAGAAGTAAATTCAACTCTGCAGCCTCAAGAAGAGACCATTCATCTGAGGGAAGGAGGCTTGAGTACCTGAAATACCAAGATTACTTAGTGTGCAAAGGGTTTTAGGTGGAATTGCTCACTACCACTTTTGCAGGGCAAAACAGGATGCTAAAACAAGGAACAAGTCTAAGAAAAGTTTGGCTCTACAAAGAGCAAACCAAACATGTAAGAAGATCACATAAAGAAGAAGCTGTAAGGAGGCATCAGGTTGTACTGGTCTAGGAATTGATGTGCTAAATCCTTTCAATTGTTAAAAAGGAAGTTGACATTTCTTTCACCTCAAAATATGAAATTAGACTTTGAGGTATGTCTTACTGTCTTTTTTATCAATTAATTAAATAAGTTTGTCCTTTTTTTTCAATGGCTGATGGCTCCACCACGTTTTGCTTGAAAGTCTGCATTGGCCTCTGACTTGATACAAAGGCAAATTTGGGATACATCATACTCCTGTATTGGAGCAATGGAAACCAATGAAACTTCCACATTGATGTACAGAAGAATACAAGCCTAGTAGAAAACATATAAGAACTTTGAAATTTACATCACAATTTGAGAAGCTAAGGTTACTAGGATTCAGTCAACAGCAGAATGCTGTTACAAGAGAAGCTACTGTTGGCTGAAAATTAAGATATTTGCTTCTACCTTCATTTAACTGAGTTCATCCCTGTGGAGCTCTTTCATGTGTGAAGAAAAGCATTATTCACACTCCTTAGATATAACAGCATTGTGGTTCAGCCTCAAAAATTAGCAAAATTACCATACAATGCCTCCCTGAGCTTGAGAGTCAGCCTTGTTAACCCTTTTAACCTTCACTATGTATCTATTCTGAAAGAAAAACGTGTTTCTAAGAGGATTAGTGTTTTCAGACTTTCTGCCTTGGATAGACTGAGGAAACATGTATTTCTGAGAATCAGAAAAGAACGTGTGGAGAGCTGCAATCTGTAAAGCAGGAGATTTCATAACAACAGATAACAAGTGAATACACATTATGACGTCTCAAAGCATAACTTATTCATAGACGCGAGTGTGGTTTTGCAAACCTCTCTGTGGGTGCAGATGTGATTTTCTTCCAGCTACTGTTACCATCCTACAGGTTGCCATGTTTCTGCTGGCAAAGTCAGCTGGGGGTGCCGGTTCGCTTGAGGCAAAGTGAGACAGGGTAGCGTGAACCTGTGGGCATGTGAGAGAACTGCTTTGAACCGAGACAGCTGATTTTGCCTTCCACAAGAAAAGGAGTGCTGGTATTCTGATTCTGTTAGTAGAGCTGTAGTGATGATATTCTCTTGCTAATATGCAGCAGTGAGCAGTGAGAGATACTAGTATTGCATCAGACCCAGTTACAAGGTGATGTTTCTGGATCTGTTGGAAGGCCCCTAACTAGTTATAGACACTTCAGTTAGCTTTTATTTTTTCTTTCTTTAGAAATGTAGCCATTGCAATTTATTAGTTGCTGTCTTTTAAATGGAAACAAAGTACCTTAATTAATTGTCTCAGTACCCCTAGAAAACTTACAGTAAATGCATTTGACTGAACTTGCCTTCATAACACGTTGGGGTGATTTTAGGTTTAATGCAAGTTTTACTATTTTTACTATTGTTCTTCTGTCGCAAGCACTCTGATCAGTTTGTTTTTTGGAATATGCAATGAATTTGGGTTTTTTTGAATATACCATGAATTTTCCTAGTCAATCTGAGGGTTTCAAGTCAGAACGCATCTCTGTGTCATTTTGCGCTACAGATGAGCCACTTCTGGTTACTAAAAAATGAAATTAGGATGTTGGATGGTTGCATCCTAGTACTTCATTACCTCATGTAATCTTCTTACGTGTCATAAAGTGGATATGGACTCTTCCAGTTACTTCTGCTTGCCATTTCAAATACTTTTGTCACATTATTTTGGCTGAGAGGAACACTAGTTAATTCTTAAGAAAGATGCAAGTCATGAAGTAAGATGAATTCCCTAATGTAATTTTAACAGTTATAAGTAAGAAGGCTATTTTGCAGATACTCAGTCTCCATACTTGTTTGTGCAGAATTTGTAATTTCTCTGCAAGGAACAATGGATTCATGTCCATCCATCTACATAAACTGGCAATGTACTTGCTCGGATGGACCTTTAACTACTCAATGTTAGTGCCACCTGACAAACAAATTGCACTGCAGGAATGTACAGAAGTCTGTAACGTATCTATCAAGGAAACTATCCATAGATCTGATGGAGTGATAAATAACAAATTACCAGTCATTAATTTAGATAATTTCAATGAAGTCTCGCTAAGGTGATAGAAAATCAAATGTTTTTCTAAGCAAAGCATTTTTTCTTTCCTTTTCCGCCTCTTCCATTTGTTTCTAATGACTTAAGATACACAATTTTGTTGCTTTGTGTACATGGGCACAGTAATGCTACAACAATTTATAAATGTGCCTAAGTTTAACCTCCTACATAAATATTTGTGGGAATGTGGCCAACAGGTTAATTATTTTTGTTGGTTGCTTGGAAGAGGCACTAGCTTTTTTTCACAGGTTTGATGCCCACCAGATCTTTTTGGAAATCATTAGCAGCAAACATGAAAAAAATAGTGTTGTTTTCTTCTTTCTTTCTTTTTTTTTTTTTTTTTTCCACACATGAACATCTGATAAATGTAAAACAATAAAATTAATCCCTTTTTCTATGTTCTCAGCTCCTAGAAGTTTTAATTACTGAAAAAATTCAGGCATAGCTATTCATGCATTTTGAAATGTTACTGGAGCTTTGCCAGCTAATGCCAGCCAGTGCTGCTGAAGTGATTTAACTAATTAATAGCTTGTTACAACATTTGAGTGGAATCTTGCACTCAAGTCAATAAAATTGTTTAAAGAGGAAGAAAACACTGTTGAGTGCATGAGTTAATCAAGGAGTTAGCACTCTGAAAGACCATGTTGGAAGTATATTCAAAAAGAGAGAGGATATTGTCTCGTGAAAGAAAAAACTGGGCTCTGTGGGGCAGCTGGTTCAGGTAGCATTTTTACCTTTTGACTTCTATTTGTGATCACAATGAAAGGACCCTATAGGTAATGATTATGGATTAGCAGTGATTAATTTGCAGTCCGTAGAGGTTAGATAGATTCATCTCAAATTTCCTCATTGAGGAATGATCTCTCCAGAACCCTGAAAAACAGTTGAACAGAAAGGACCATATTTTTTGTTGCAAAAACTGTCCAGGAAGGACAAAACAAGGCATATCTATAGTCTCACAAAGAAGTTCTTAACTCACCACTTGGTTGTTAAAGTCAGTGTTGAAGAGCTTGAGTGTGCTAGTCGCATGTCCAGTTATGGGACATCTGTGGTAGGAAGGGGAAGGAGTAATTGCAGTAACCATAGCTTAAGGGATGATATGTTTATACCCTGCCTGCCTTAGGCAGACCCACATGATACCTAAATCTCAGAAGCACAGGATTGGAACTGAGGAGACCTGCACTTGTGCATCCACTTTTTCCAAAGACACCCTGACTAGTCCCGGCCTTGGTTAATATCCCCCAAATTCAATGAGTGACAGGGACCTGAGTGTCAAGCCCATCACAGCTCTGTGCCTTAGATTTCAAAAGGAAATTTCTCCCCTTCTCTTCATCCTGGGCATGTGCTGTGGCAGAGGATGGTCCCCTCCTCTGTGTGCACTGTGGTACCAGCAGCATGGCTCCTGGAATTTGTAATAGAGAATGGAATTTTAAGGTTTGGGACTGCTATCTTAAAAAATATACTGTGTGGTGCTTTTCCTTATAATAGAATCTATATTAAACATCTGCCAACAAAGTTATGTCTTATCTGAACCTTGTAACCTATTAAACAAGACTATAAATATAGTAATCAAGAATAATAGGCTCAAGTTAAATGTTAAATAGTTGCAAAAGTAAAGAATATTTTTCTGATTAATTTTCTTTGACAAATAGTACCCTAAATGATATTGAAATTTGTCACTTAATCAAAGAGCTGTCTAAACTGTGTGCAATTCCATTAAAAAAAAAATAGAACACAATTTGCCCAGAAGATAAATAATTATGGTCCAATTTTATAACTGTATCTCCAATTGTTAAAACATACTTTAAATGGGAGCAAGTATGTATCAATTAATTATAACTTAGAAGATTATTCTTAGCTCATTGCAGAGCTTTATTATTCGCTCTTGGAAAAAAAATTCCCTGTAAAGGCACAGCACGATTTTAATTAATTTTTTTCTAACTGTTTAATTTTAAACTTTTTTCCCCAAGTATTTAATTTTTAAACATTAGCTCTGCTAGCTACGTATTTCATTCTGACTATCATATCTCTTAAGCAAGAAAAATAACATTAAATAAATTGGATTGTATTAAAATGAAAGCCATTTAAAGTGATGCTTTCAAAAGTTAATCTTTATCTTTATTCTTCTGAAGTATCCATCAATCATATTAGCTTTTTAAAAATGAGAGCAGCCTTGAAGGCCCAGATGAGGTTTAAGATAAGGGGATACATTCTGCAGTGTTACTACCTAAGCAGTACTGAAACAATGGTGATTTTATCCACTTGATTCAGTTAATACAAGGGGCAAACATTCCACATGCTGATCTAGTGCCATTGAACTGCAATTTTAAAACAACATTTTCCGTGAAGCTATAAAATAAAAAAATCTGTAGACTAGAGAGATTTCACATGTTTAGGTAATGATGAAATACCAGCCCATAATTACTGGAGGAGAGACAAAGCAAAACTTCCCACAAATGGAGAAAATTCAATTAGAGGGCTCTCTGTTGAGGCAATAGTTAAAAAGACTTTGGGGATATTTGCATTTTCATAAACAATTTTCATTTCCACAAGAACTCCCTTGTCTACAGTCTTGATTATAAGCCTCTCACAGGAGTAATTTGTAGCTTTTCATAGCTGGAAGTTTTGTAGTTTCTGAAGCTAAGCCATTTAAAATCAGTATTTATTTTGATGTCTTGTTTTGTAGGGGCTGATTTTTTTCACGTTGTCCTAATGTCTTAGCTTGTAGATAAGAGACCTAAAACCTTCCCTGGAGCAATTGGTTGGATAATATTGAGTAGATCTGCTGCAGCCCTGCAAATTTGCTCTTACTGATTCGGTGGCATGGGGGGCATCCAGGCTATGAGTGTGGGATCATTGCCATCACTTGTTTTAAGTCCTGTTTCCTTCCTAGAGTGTGCAAATGAGCCTGTGGTTACTGGCTGCACTGCTGCTGAAGCTGCTAGTGTTGGCACTTAGAATGTAAAACTGCAGTAGCTGGGGAGGCTTGTTGAATCAATATGTTTTATGGTAAATTTAAAAAATGTAAACTTCACAAGTGAGGAATGCTGATGTTTCTGGGGTTAGACATCCACTTCTTCGTACTTCTGTTTCTGATTGTCCTAGCCAACACAGATTGACTCTCCTTCCAGCACACAGTTCTCACCTGAATTAACAGGGCAATCTACCAAAAAAAGAGTTTCCTTTTCCAGGTGCCTTATAGCTCCTTAGAGTATCTTTTGGCTGAGTCACATCTCTTGCAGTAAACCAAAGAAAATATTTCTGCCAGCAAAGCTCAGAAAGAACTATGTGTGCTTCTAAAAAATTATTTAGTGCATGTCTGTCAAGATATGAAGTCTTTCTTTTATTGAAGTAAGGTTTGACTGGTTTCAGTTGCTCTTCATACTCAGATATTATATGATAAGACAGGTTTGAGGCAATGGGTTGTTTGGTCTCATGTTGAGAGTAGCATCCCTTAGTCCTTTTGGCCTAGCTTGTGTTTTTATGGCTGCTATCAGTGTATTATATCACAAATTAAAAACCAAAAAATCTTTAAGCTTGCAAGGAAGTTGTGCTTTTAAGGACAACCTATTATATCAGAAAATCAAGACACATAGATATCAAGTAATATCACTTTCATGTTCTATGCAGGGTATGTGTATATGGCTGCATATTAATGTTACTGTAATTGCTGACCTAAAGTTTTGAGAGTTGTAGTTACTGAGAAAACTTTAAACCTCATTCTGAGTTCATATAAGCCAACACAAAGGCAGCATCTAAATATTTGCTCCATTAATTTTAGTATGTATTTCTATCTTGTGTTTAAATAAGTAGTCTTAATTTTCTGTAATATATTGAATTATATGCAGTTTCCTTTGCATGCACTTTTTGAAAGAAAGGTTAAATGAGGGAAAAATAAACTGTTGATATTAATTAATGTTTGATATATCGCAACAAGGGCTTAATGATAAACTGTGAAGTAAGAAGAAGTACAAATTCCATTATAGTGAAATGGAAATTCAGCACACATGGATAATTCTGTAAATGTCAACCAATCTCTCATTTTGCTAATGTTAGTTCAGTTTTTGAGACTCAAAACTCAGTAGTATGGCAAGGCTGGTGAAAGTGATGATTTTTTTGTCTTTACTGCCTACATATGTTTAAGCACTATTTCTTTTAGTGGTTCTGTTCAGCTTTAAGGGTTCTCTGATTACCTTTGTGTTGATGTAGCAGTTCTATAGGAGTGACATATGCAGTTGCATAGACCACATCTAAACCCAAATTTATCCTGGGTAAATCTGAGGGGAGTTACTTTTTTCAGTGCGAAGCTTTTTAGGTCATCTGAACAGAGAGGGAAAAAATCTAAGAAGGTAACAGGAAGGGGGGTGAACTATGGAAGTGGCATTTTTTGGAAGTCCCATCTGTGTGTTAGTGCCATGTAGGCATTGCTGGAGCTATGTGGTCATACCTATAGCAGTGTTAATTGCCTGGCGTGGCTCAGGATGGGCATGTTCTCATAAAAAGGTTTGGTGGTGGGAGTAGAAGAAACAGTAAGATTTCAAGCCATGCCAGGATCTGCATTGTAGTACCAATCTACACTGGCTAGATGGTAGCAGTTCATGGGAGAGAGGAGACATAGCACCTCTGATTTTGCTTTAGAAGGCAATATTGGTGGTGCATGCTGCACCAGCAGCAAAACAGTTAAAAGTTTCATATTCCTAGCAACTTTAAAATGGATTGCATTTCTCTTGCCTACTTTTTCAGTTCTACTTTGGAGAGTCAACTGTTTGATAAATGTCTGGGTTTGTCTGCATCAAATGCAAAAGTACTTTAGCACTAGTTAAAGCAGCCCTTTGTGCCTCTGATAGCATGGGACTGCTAAAAAATATCCAAGAAGAAGCATTGTCCTGAACCATGTTTGCTCAGCAGAAGCAAAATTCATGTGACTGCATCTCAACATGCACCCTCTCAGCTGGTGACTACATTCACCAGAGAGCATGAATAAAGCCTCAAAGTAATTTTTATTACTCAGAAAAAATATAACATAAAAGCAGTAGGCATTAATTCCCTGAAGTTCTTCAGCTGGTAGGAGCAGGATTGCACTTTTTTCTCCAATTTTGCCTCAATTTAGCTACATACTTGTTTTATTCTTTTTCTCAAGATGCTATCATAGTTGTTGAGATCAGCTAACCCCATAGAGGCAACAACAGTTTGTAGCCATTCAGAGTCACCAGTATATGACTTTTTACCTTGCTTTACTCAGACATGGCCAAAGAGATTAGCTGAAGTTTTTAACAAAAACACTCATCACAGAGCCCAACAGTAGAATGTTTCAGTGGAAGAAAGGGGTTTTTTTTCTGGAGAATGAATTGATAGGAGTAAAAAACCCTCTTTGTTCTTGACTGGTGTAGCCCAGTCAATGTTATAAGAGTTTGGTGAAAGTCTTTTAATTAAAATATTGATGTAGCCTTTAATTTCTGTGTTGTGTAAAGCTTGATATAAAATTTTACATAAGTAATTTAATTCTTTGTCACACTGTGTTACTGTCCAGACGCTGACAGCAGCTGTATGTATTTCTAGATTCTCGAAATAGGTCTTTCCAATGAAATTCCAGAGGTGTATCAGCCCAGCTATTAGTAACTAGAGAACTGTGTTTTGGTATAATTTTTACTAAGAAAAAGAGGGCATTCTTTCCTGTAAATCAGAAACATATTTCTGAGAAGTGTCTGGCTTTATCTGCAGGAATCCCCTCTAGCTCACAAATGTTTCAGCTTCTATACCTGTATAGCAAACATAAGCAGGGCAGGAAGCTGAAAGCCCAAATGGGGTCCTTTTTAGAAGAAAATAGTACACATTCTATGCTAGGTCTGAATTTGGCTTCAAGAAGCTCTCAATTAACTCTAGTCTGAGTTTATATTACTTGCGCTGTAATCACAGTTCACAACCATCCTGTGGCATAGCTGGTTTTCTACTAGTGTTGGTATGCTGAAAAAATGAATAGATCTTTCTATGTTCTTTACTCCTGAAAACACCATTTTAAAGTAGCATTGTCTCAGCACACTTTTACTTTTTTATGTATTACTATATGAAGATGAAAGAGCGCTCTACACCACAAGCAAGGGGAGTTTCTGGCTGATCAGCTCCCATTCTAAAACCTCAGTACTAAGGACAAGAAGAGATTTGGCTTAGAGCCCAGCAAGAGTGGGAAGGTCCCATGCTAATTTGGAGAACTTACGTTAAATGTCCCACAGGTTATGTGGGACGTTATGTGTTGATGGACTGGATAACCATAATTTATAGTCTCCTGACAGTGTGACAGCACTACAAAAAGAATGACAAGCATGACTTACCTTTTAGAAAATCCATTAGGATGACCTGGAAGATTTTGGTGGCAGTAAAGGGATGCAAATGTAATATTAAAAAAAATACTACTCTTGCACTTTAATTTTGGAGTCTCATAAATGTAGTCATATTCATCCTTTGTTTCCAGTATCAAGACACTGCTTATTTACTACAATGCTATTACTGATGTGTTTTGTAGGATCCCACTCAATGTGAGAGACATTGTCTACTGTACAGGAGTTTCACTGATGGATGAAGATGTATGGGAGTTCATTTGGATGAAATTTCATTCTACCACAGCAGTGTCTGAGAAGAAGATATTATTAGAAGCCTTGACTTGCAGTGATGACAGAAACTTGCTTAACAGGTACAAAAATATATCTGTATCTGGCTATTAGCATTAATCTCTCCAACAGTTACAGATTATCCCTTGAGCTTTGGTCTAAATTAAAGAACCGTGTTTTTCAAGCACAGGCCTTAATGCATATGAAAATTTACATATAATAGGTCTTTTCACATCCAAATAGTCTTATGTTGATTTAAAATGTTTGAAATCCTATGATAATTGCTGTTATTTGTTGTTAGCATATTCTTTATTTAAATTTATTGACCATTGTGGTCTTACTGATGTTATAAAAATACACATGTAAAATTCCATTCAGCATTTACTGAAATTCTTTTCCATCAAGATTTTTCTGATTCATAAATTTGTCTGGTCTTCGGAATCAGGAAAGTAAACACTGAACTCACTTGGAGACTAAACCATGTTGCTATGATTTTTTTTTTTTTTCTGAGAGTTTCCAGTTGTGGTGTTGTTAGACTATGTGTTGCTGAAGATAAATAGGATGGTTTTTTTTCTTTCACTAGGCTTTTGAATTTGTCTCTCAACTCGGAAGTTGTCCTGGATCAGGATGCAATTGATGTGATAATCCACGTAGCTCGAAATCCACATGGAAGGGATCTTGCTTGGAAGTTTTTCAGAGAAAAATGGAAAATATTAAATGCTAGGTAAAGATAAAAAGTCTAAATTTACTTTCATTTTCTTATTTTGATGTAATTCATGTAAGTATTGTATATGTATGTATTCATATAAATTCCTGAAGCTAGTCCATTTTTTAAAAATCCATAAAAAGAGATGTGTCTAAATATGATATACATATATATGAGTCATAAATACATTTATTCATGGATTATTACACACATGCATAGAAACATTTATCTCTTGGTGATGATCTGTATATATATCTATTACTGTACTGATGTCTGCACTTATGATAATGAATTCTATCTATACGTCAAGTACTGCAGTTATACTTTTACAGAGATTAAAAAGCGGCAGTTCCCAAAGGGATTCTGCTGATTTTAAGTCTGTCAGATAAAAACCCAAAACAAACACTTTTCAAGCACATTAGTTTAACACCAAATCCTCTTTGAAACATTTTCATTTCAAACAGGATACTAGTATAGTGTCATCCCCTTTTGTTCCACTCTGTGTTTCAGGTGAGCTTCAAGTAATAGAGGAGCAACAGTTTGAATTAAAAAAGGTGAACAGGAAGGAGACTAGGTTGTTCCTTATACCTGCTCTTCTTTCTCTTTGAACAGGTGATACAAGCTCCTATTTAGAAGCTCAGTCAGCATTTTAAAATCCTTTCTTATTATGGTTTTGACATTAATTCAATAAATAAGTTTATTTAATTGTTTAGGAAGAACCCAAGGGTCTGAAAGTTTTCACAGCAGCTCATCTGATACTGATAGATTAGAAGGGACCATAATTCAGATGAGATTCAAGTTCTTAAAGGCAGATGTCCAAGAGCTTCAGGCACTCCATGCCAAACCATTCCCATGGTGTTGACAGAAAAAGGATTTGAGTTTTCTTCTTTTCTGGACTTGGGAGGAGCCATCTAGTGCACCACAGAATATGGTATATTTAAGATGCTGTGTTTAAATAAATCCTAGTGACTGATGATTACAGGTACAAACTTACTATAGGTGTTATGACATTGAAAGAAGAGCCAAGGCAGCTCAGAGACTGTGCAACATTCCTAAAGAATCAAAAAGTTGTTAATGCCATTCTGGATAATACTTTATGGGAGACACTGTCTGGTACTGTTTCCTGTAACATCCTTGTACGCAAGCTTAGGAAGCGTGCAGTGAAGAGTGGACAGTGAGGTGGATTGAAAACTGACTAAACAACAGAGCCCAGAGTGTGGTGATCAAAGCTGCAGAGTCCAGCTGGAGACCTGTAACTAGTGGAATCCCCAGGGATAAATGCTGGCTCCAGTCCTTTTCAACATCTTCATCAACAACCTGGATGAGGGGACAGAGTGGGAGGACTGGCTGACTCACTGGAAGGCTGTGCAGCTATTCAGCAAGATTTGGACAGACTGGAGAGCTGGGCAAAGAGGAACCTAATGAGGTTCAATGAGTGTAAGTGTAGAGTCCTGCACCTGGGAAGGAATAACCAGATGCACCAGTCCAAATTAAGAGCCAACCTGCTAGAGAGCAGCCCCATGGAGAAGGACCTTGGAACCCTGGTGGACAACAAGTTATCCATGGGACAGCAATGTGTCCTTGTCGCCAAGATGGCCAGTGGTATCCTGGGGTGCATTAAGAAGAGTGTGTCCAGCAGGTTGAGGAAGGTTCTCCTTCCCCTCTACTGTGCCCTAGTGAGACCCCACCTGGAGTATTGTGTCCAGTTCTGGGCTCCCCAGTTCAAGAGGGGCAGGGATTTACTTGAGAGAGTCCAACGGAGGCTACGAGGATGATTAAGGGACTGGAGCACCTGCCTTATGAGGAAAGGCTGAGAGACCTGGGCCTGTTTAATCTAGATAAGAGAAAACTGAGAGGGGATCTTATTAATGTCTACAAATATCTGAAGGGTGGGTGTCAAGAAGGAGAGGGCAATCTCTTTTCAGTCATGCCCTGTCATGGGACAAGCGGCAATGGATGCAAACTAGAACACAGGAAGTTCCACCTCAACGTGAGAAGAAGCTTCTTTACTGTGAGGGTTACGGAGCACTGGAACAGGCTGCTCAGAGAGGTTGCAGAGTCTCCTTCTCTGGAGACTTTCAAGACCCATCTGGATCTGTTTCTGTGTGACCTGCCCTAGATTCTGTGTTGGTCCTGCTCTGGCAGGGGGATTAGACTTTATAATCTCAAGAGGCCCTTTCTGACCCCTAACAGTCTGTGATTTTTTAGTGTATATACTTATATAGTATAGTACTTTAGAAGAAGTTCAACTGGGAAAATAGGTTTGAGCTGGAATTGTTTTGGGAAGTTTATATTGCAGAAGCACACTTTTTGAAAGCAATTTCTGAAAAGCTCTTAAGAGTGCTGAAGAGTTTAAAAATGAAGAATCCTCTGCTTCTGGAATGATTATTCCAAGGACTGGACTTTTACACAAAAAGTGTATGGCAGACCTGGTACTATTGTGCAGCCCAGTGCAGTTGGTTATGCTTTGGATAGCAAATAATTTTTCAGGTTCCTCCAGGGATTTGTTGAGAATTTAGGCATAAATCTGTCAAAATCACAAAGATGTATGCAGAAGTTGTGTCCTGCCTTAGCAAGTACATACATCTGACAACCTAGGTAAAACCTGTGATTTTAGACTTAAACAAGGTTGAGCAGTGTAGAAAATGGAAAAGATTTGGAAACTGTGCCAGATGCTATTTTTTTTTGTGCATTTAAATTTTATATAGCTTAAGTTCACCTACATTTTGAATTGTGTTTTTCTCCCTTGATTGGAATGCATGACTGTGTTAGCTGAGTTCCTAACAATCAGAAAGACCTCACCAGAAGCCTGCTACTGTCTTTTTTTAATGAGAAAAAAACAGAGAGTCTGCCTCTTTGCCCAACACAAACTTTATGTTACCTACATTCAATTTGATCTCCAAAGAGAAGTAAGACCAAAAGGATTGTAGCAGTTGCATTTTTCTGAAAGAGACATCCAGTTAAGGTTTTATCAATCACCAGAGGATTCAATGCAGTGGAATAAAATAGTTCATATATATGGATAACTTTGTTTTGTAGTTTTAGATTAAAACCTTTTAAGAGAGACATTGAGAGGCTGGAATTAGTCTAACACCTTGCCCCCTGAAAGTGATCAGTGGAACAGTGACATGATGGAATGCAAAATTGGGCTTCTGATTTCAGTCTGTCACAGTAGTTAATTTTTAAAACACAAGTTTAACTGCAAAATTATAGGTCAAGCATATTCTGTCCCAAGGCATATTTTTACTACAATTATAATTAATTATTTATTTTTAAAATTTTATTTAAAATTAAAATACTTTGTATGAAACATTAATTTAATAAGGTGATTTTTCAGTGGTGTTTCCCATTGAATTTGTTATAAAAAGTGTTGGTGTCTGAGATAGTAATGTGGAATAGCTGATGGTGATTCAATTATGCTAGAACACTATTTTCTCTGACTTTAAAGGAGAAAGAGGTAGAATGACAACAAGATATTGTTATCCCTTTATATTTTTACACTATGTTTGTAATCATATTGTCCAGAGGATACTGATAAAGTCTTCAGAATTGCTCATAACCCGTTTACAAAGGTGACATAGAAATTGAGGTGCATAACAAGTCTTTTATAGGAAGTCAGTGGGACCAAGACTGCTAAAATTTGAAAAAGAGAAAGATGCTACGATTGAGTCCCTGTTACCTGAGCAGGCACTGCCTCAGCTCCTGAATAATTTTCATTGTGTGTACATGTGTGTGTCTGTGTGTGAAAATTTAATCCAAACAGCTGCCTCTAAGTATTCCTGCAGTTTCAAGTGCTGAATCATTTCTCACCATTTCGGTTTTTGATAATATTTGGGAAGCCATTTACATCTCTCCCAAGTAAATGGACTGTGCTGCCTCTTGAGTTGGCTCAAGTACAAAGGCAGTATAAGGCACTGGAGGTTCACATCCCCAGAAATAAAGGAGCTAGTGAAGAGCCCGTGACTCCAGGGTTTCACCAGGGATCTCAGGCAAATAAGGTCCTGATTCTGCAGTGCTGTTGTCTTTCCTATGAAAGTTGGGAAGACTGATAATTGCAAGACCAAGCATTTTTTCTATTTATTCTTATGTTCCAATCCTGCAAAATACTGGTTTGGGAGGTGGCTCTTTTAAATTGTTTGCCAGTAGAGCCCATTTAAAAATTGTTGCTAGTGGCTGACATTTTACCAAATATGTGTAATGGGCAGTAATCAACACAAGTATTTATGAAGGTATCATTTTCAGTGGAAGGAATTCTGTTACTTCTTGTTTACACTGTGGCTACAGTATAGACAGCAAGAATAATAAAATTCCTGCAGCACTATTTATGAGGTCACTTCTGTAAAGTGGATTAGTAACCTTGTCAAAAGACCCCATCAAGAGGAGATTCCAGTTTTCCAAGCAGTCAATTACGAGGCTAAGCTGAGACTGTAATAATAAAGGACTTCGCTAGAAAGCCTGAACATGCTTAAAGGACCATGAAATCCATGCTTCCTGTAGGAGGCATTCACATCTGGATGCCTGTATATGTCAGTGTAACTGAAGTTTTGCAGAGATGTACTTGCTGGAATATCCATGAATAATTCAGTTATTATTGGTCAGGGAGTAGGATTTTTGATAACTGTAACTGTTTCCCCTCACAGAAGCTAAAGGTAGCAAGCAACACACTGTATACCTTTCCTAAAACAGAATATTCTAAAAAAAACCAGTTATTTTCTTTGCCCTCTTTTTATCCCTCTCTCTGGGGCTATCCCTCTGCTTTTCCCTTTTTTCTTCCTTTTGAAAGGATTGTGGTTTACAGTATCTAAGCATTTAAGGGTAATTAATTTGGGATTAATAGAAGCAGAACAGAAAGCTGTGACTGTGCTAGTTCGTTTCACTTTAAATTTTGAATTCCACCACTAAGTCAGTGTGAACTGAATTTTTCTCTCAGATAAACCTAATTGCAGTGAAGTCTGTTGGTATTATTTACACGTCTGACAGGAGAGCTGGATTCTCTATCTTAAAAACAGTCATGTTCAGATTAGCTAGACACTGCTTTGGATGTATGTGCAGATAAGGGTAAGTATAAGATAAGGATAACTGTTTGTCAAGTGCCTCTTACTATGCTGAATGACATCTAACTTGAACACAAAACTTGCTTTTGGTTTCCATTCTACATTACTTAGGCACTTAAAAAAAAACAACCCACAAACTATTCCAAGATGAATGCAAAATGTCAGGGGGATTGAAAAAAACTTGTGGAAAAGCATGTGGAACAGTAGAATTTGAATGGTCAGTTTTAAAGCAACTACCTGCAGAAGCTCATTGCTGATTGCTGTTGAATATCCTGTCCCATTACGCATTGGCCTTGAAATATTCCTTGCCCAAGCTTTCAGATTTTTATTCCAAGTTAATTCTCTGAAGATGAGAATCATGGCTCAGGGGATTATTTTAGCAATATTATTCTCTATCAGTATTATTTATTTTAATTATCAGGTACTAGAACAAGAGAATTTGATTCAGTTCACTTGTCTAGAGGCTATTTGTAATGTAGATGAGGTGGATTAATACAAAATGCAGAGAGGGCTGCAGCACTTCAGCAAGTCTGTTTTAATGGTATGACTAGAAGGGTTTCTCAGAATACGTCTCCATAACTGCTTCTCTGCTCCTTCTTTGGTGCCTGCATTTTGAACTGCTTGGTGTCCTTACATGGAAAGCTGTTTTGTTAAGCATGAGGAATTGCGGTGGTTTGGTCCTCTCCTCCTCTGGAGCTCTCCTCTGCAGCTGTGTTTAAGCCTGTTGTGTTTAGGAGCATCTGATTACAAGTTAACTATATATAGTTCAGCCTAGAAGAAGGTCTCAGTCCAGGTTCAATTCCAGTGCTGTACCCTTGGATCCCCAGTATCGGTCCCATGCCTTCTCCCTCACTTGCAGAAGGCTACTTTCTAATTTCCACCTGCTCTGGCACTTGCACTAACTCTCTGTGCATCTTCTTTTTGCCCTTGCAGGTATGGAGAAGCATTATTTATGAATTCAAAACTTGTCAGTGGAGTCACAGAATTCCTCAATACGGAAGAAGAGCTAAGAGAGGTAATTTTTAAATTACTTTTGGTGCGTGAGGCTGTGTTTGTTGTAAGCATGGAGCAGAGCAGGAGCACTAAGATGTCAGTTGCCTGGGAAATCTGGTTAATCTGCTGGAGCTGCAGGCCCGTGCTACAGCTGGGCAGCATGAAGATGGGGAGCAGATTGCAAAGACACTGAGTGGGTAGAGATGGTGTCAGGAAGTGGGTAGTGTGAGCACGTCTCTATGGGTTGGCTGGATATGTAGGTTTATCTTCTCTTGACTATTGAGAAGCTAAAGATGAGATCTTTCTGTCCACATTAGTTTATGCTGCAGAGTGCAACCCTGAAAAACCCCAGTGTTGAAATTAGAAGTGGCCAGTGCCTTCTCTGTTTTTCTTTTGCCTATAGTATTTCCATGTAAGAAAAGCTGTTAAACTGATATTCTGGCCAAATGACACCACAATAATTTGTTCTAAATGCTAAGTACTTTTTTATATTGCAAAGATTTCTCTTTTTATCTTAATGTGTCCTGACAGAGGTAGTAGTGCTGTTGTATTATGCACTGCTTAGCAGCTGCTCCACATTAGCCCAAATGGATTGAGTTATTCTTATGCAACATAATCACCATTAATTTGACTTTGATTGCACTGTGATATTTTGTGTCCAACCATTTGTCTGCACTCAAGTCTAGTGGCTTTAGGAAGTTAGGGAAGAGCTGCAGCTGGTTTCCTCAAAGCTACCCAGGTGGGAAGGACAGTGCTGGCCAGATTTGAGTATCTGTGCTGTGCAAGGAAGCCTTTGGTACTCTTAGTTTCCCCCTCTGTGATAGCATTGGCAGGCTGCTTGTTTATACTTCCCCTAAAAGAAACAGGACTTGTAAATATTTCAATATAAGAAGTTGAGAGATCAGGCAAGGGCTGATTTTGATAGTTTCCAGGTCCCTTCCATGCTTTAAGTGTGATGGGAATGAAATAGTTGAAGGATCAGCTTTCAGTTTTGAGCCCATGCACCAAGAGATGTTGTTGGAAGATAGATTTAAATAAAAAATTTGAATTTGGTGTCACCAGGAAACAAAAATCAGGTGGTTATGAATAAGTGTTGCTAAAACCACCTAATTTTGTACAAGTCAACATAGCCAGTAACCTACTGTGCAGATCAGCCTTGCATTTCACACTTAAAAAGAATAGTAATTCAAAGCACAGCAGTGCCATCAGCATTATAGTAATCCAGGTGATATTCCTGTAGTTTGAGTAAATGCAAGAATAGAGCGGGGACGTTTTCAATCTGCTGGAAAAAGATAAAAAATTCTCATAAAGGAAAGAATCTGTTCAGGCATTCAAAGATCCTTGAATGAGTGCCCACTTGCTGTTTTGCCATTCTCTTCACACTGTAGCCATCTCTTACTTTTCTGATCAGCCAACTTGTACTTTATCATCAAAAGAGTTCTGCAAATCAAAAAAAACTGGTTACGAAGGTCAATAAAACAGGACATCTGCTGATATTTGTATGTAAACCTGAATTAGAATAATTTCCAGTGCTCCCAGTTTGGTTTCTTAGGTAGAAATGAAAGCTTGGAGCAGCCCAGCTGTCTGTGCATTGCAGCAGCTGGGCTACAGGAGAGAAGGAGGTAATGATATTAATGTGATCCAGCCCTGGCATGTCAATATCTTCCAGTGCTATTTGAAGCAATTGCATCACACGGAATTGGCAGTCTGCTGTCTTATTACATAGCCTATTCCATCTTTCTACACAATATTACCTTTACTTCAACAGTGATCAAGGAGCTTGGTCCTAAATGCCTGACTTGTTTGTGTGCACTGTAAATATTTACTTTCTTTAGTTCCTGCAAATGTAACCTGTTAACTTGTTATTGCAGCTAAAGAACTTTATAAAGAGCTACGAAGAGGGAGCTGCCTCTTTCTCTCGTGCTGTGGAAACAGTGGAAGCCAATGTGCGGTGGCAAAGGCTTTATAAGGAAGAACTATTCCAGTGGCTAAGAAAATCCTTGACACACTAACCTGTCTTTCAAGCCTATCATTTAACATGAAGCTTTGCTTCATGAGGAAGAGGAGACATTTAAAAAATGTTCAACAGAGAAATAATGAAGACAAGATCACATTGCAGGGAGAAGGGGCTTTTTTCCTTTTTTAAATTGTGGGTTCTTTTTTTTTTTTTTTTACTCTGGGCTCTTGTGAAATTGTCAAGAAGCTTTTAAGAAGAGAAGATCATGAATGCTTGTGAAATCCAGTCCTCGGTGTACACAGCCAAACATGATATTAAGTGGTGCATGTAAATGTTGAAGAAAAACAAATAGAAACTCCTTCAAAGACAATTTTGTGCATGTTTGTACCGTCCCTGCCTGTATCCTAGCATGCTTATGTATAACAGCCACATTTTGTATGTGAGTTCCAGTTACATCAAAGATGGGCATTATACAAAGCACAAAGACTATCCACGACAATCAGTGTTGCAATGAACAAAAGGAAAGGAAGGAAAAGGAAATGCAGAAGGCTTCCAATCTGGGGCAATAGGAGGTGTAAAGTCAGCTTTGCTGCTAGCTGCCACTTAGTCTACTGTTCAGATTTTCTCTTAATGATTACAAAGATGCTAGCTCATTTCGTCTGTTGCCACTTGTATTTGCATTCTCCATACTCCCATATTTAAATAAGCAGCAGAGAGAGCAAGGAGACAGAGGAAGGGGGAGTGGAAAGGAAGACAATGAGAATGAGAGAGAAGGGCTTCATCCATGCATTATAATTATATATATTTATTTACTGCTGATCAGTGGAACAGTGTAGTTTAAGCTGTGAACATATGAAGTGTTTGAGGGGAGTTTTGTGTTGATTGCACAGAATCCATGAACCACCTCTTCTCAGTGGTATTTATGATGGGTCACTCAACCTGTGCAGTAGAAAGTTATGCAGCTGATAGAGCACAAGTATTAATAATAAACATAGGATTCAAATGGAAATTAGCAAACAAGAATGCCTTGTGTGCAAAGACATAAAATTAACCAAGAGGGCTGTCTTACATGTGGTAGACCAGCCTCTCTAATGATTTATTATGATAGACATGTCAGATTCTCCATGTCAGCAATACTTTTGCAAATATGGGATGTAAAATTTATGCCAGCTTAGAAAAGTGGAATAGGGAGAAAGAGGGGTGTGTGTATGTATGTTTATTTGCACTGGCTAATACCAAGAACATGGTTTTCTTTCTGTTTACACATAGACTGTTCTAAATGAGTTGTTCTTTTCTTAATCATTTGTTGTTGAGATTATTTTCTCAATCCTTGATCTGAAAGATCAGTAATACAGTGGAACTGCTACTTGTACAATGACTGTCTGCACCATTGGTGTTAAGTGTTGATGATAAAACTGGTGGTTGCCAAATACTTTCCCATGTTTGCACCTTGGAAAGAAGTAAAACCACGGAACTACGGAGTATTCAGGAGGCAGACTGCAGCTGCTTCAGAGGGGGAATGTAGATGTACAACAGTGTTTCTTTATCTCATCCCAGCCTGTCACAACTGTCTGACCACATCATGGCCCTGTACATTTCGAACATGAGGCCAGCCAAAGTAAAGAAGAGCCGTTGTCTCCTTCACAGTTTGGAGGGTGTCAACATGCTGCACAGTTGCAGTTGCTTCTCCCCAGTATGTTGTGAATTGAAACATTAGTGCAAAAGAGCCAAACACAAGCATAATTAGATACTATCAGAGTTGTGTGGTGATGGTATTGTTTTTTGGGCTCTCATTCGCATAATACTTTGCTCCTCAAGAACATGTAGATCCATCCCATAACTAAGCTGTTGTACCCACCTGGAGCAGGGGGTGCTGTTGATGGATTGGGTGTCTGAAATCCTTCTGTGGGCATTTGCTTCATTTTTTGGTGCTGCATAGCACCACATGCTAGCTTGGCCACATATAACCAAAAGAAGAGGGAATCATCTTGTGCTCTTTTACTGTTAACTCTGCCTTATAGTAAACCCTGAGCCTTTGTGCTATCTTGCACTGGTAGTGAATCTAATGCCCAGAGACATTATTGTGTCCAAGTTGAGTTAAATCCTCCTCCTATGTATTTTACCTACCTCACAGAGGGGTTGTGAGGCTTGACTAATTTTAGCAAAGCACTTGAATATTCTCTGACGAAAGGTTTTTGAAAGTGCAAAGTATTATTTTATCTGGTTCACCAAACTCAACCTGAATGCCAGTATGTAGCGTCACATTTTTAGTTTCTACTGAAAAAAAATTACATGCAGATTTTTTACAGTAAAAAGGCAAGCCAAATATTCTTTAATACAACCTGTACCTTACTACAGTGAAGCCCAAAATTATGATATCTGGAGAGTGTGCAGAAAACAAAGCCCTCAAACGTGAGTTGCTTTGAGGATTTTGTAGAAAAGAAGTGAGCATAATGGTCTGCCCCTTTGCAGTTTTATTCAGGACTATCTTTGATGACTTTTCCTTTTCAGCACCACAGATTAGACCATGTAACTCCAAGATGCGTGTAGAAGTTTCTGACCTTTCTGCTGCTTAAGGGCAGGCTAACAAGATGTCCCGAAGTCAAACGTTTATATCAACATGTGTCTTCTGTATAGTGCACAGAAATTTCCAATGTTGCTTCTTTGAATTAAAGTTCATGCACATTTAGCTGGCGTTGGATGTAAGTTAATATTTTAGAGGCCTTGAGCAAGTGGTCTACCACAGATAGCAAGCTCTAGATTTGTATATTATACATATCTGTTGATGTATTGCTAACTGTTGTACTCTAGTAATGCTCATATTGCTGCTATAGCTAAGGTTGAGCTGGCTTTTCCATTATAATTCCCTGTTATTTTATTTTTTTATATTTTGCATTTTACTGTTTCACACTGAATCAGGATTAAACTTAAATGGATTAAATCTAACAAAACTATAGCTGTTTTATGCAATATTCAAACCTCCCTGCATTTAATTATTTATCTTTAGAAACTTTTTTCAACAAGAAGCTCCACGCAGCGATGTGTTAAAGAATAGTTGATGCCTCCTGGAAAACTCTTAATACAGTCTGCTTAGAAAAATCTATTTATCTTATTGATTTTCTTTCTCCTTTACTAGCCCTTTTCTTCCTTTGTCCTTATCTAAAGATTGGCTCTGTTTTTATAATTTGGATTGTGATTAGGAAGCCAAACCCCCCAAGCTTTTCATCATTTTCAAATCCAGGATTCAATTTTTTTCCTTTCTAGTGAGAGAGGATGCTGCAAAATGTGGATCCAGTGTGGATTTTGACCTCACCCAAGCCATGGGCATCGTTTTATAAAGATTTTATGAGATCTGTATCTCTTATCAGCCTTTGTATGACTCAGGAGCCTTTGCAGTTATTAATTGTTATGGCTTACTAAATCATACAGGAAGACTTAGGAATAGACACAACTTTATGCCAGTGTAACAATATACCTATTGTAAAAATACCTATTGTATTTTTAGAACATTGTCCACTACAAAAAATCTCAGCCTATTACCATGTAGCTGGTAAAATTATTAATGTATACACTGCTAGTAGCTGTTAAAATGATAGTAGGTCCTAATTGTGACTAGGGCAGAACAATGTGAAAACAGTCTTCTGAAATGAATACCACTTCTGCTATAACTGGGAGTAGGTGAACATTGATTTTGATGAGAAAAACTTCGTATGTCCTTAAGTACATTCAGATTTGTGACCTTTGATGATCTTTTCAGTGAACATAGCAAGAATTCTGATACTGTGTTGGATACTGAAGATTATTTTTTGTGTAGCTTTTGAACTGCTGTGGATATTTCACCAAGCTTTAGAGTGTCAAAGGAAGTACCTTGACTGACACAGAAGGATGCTTTCACAACAAAGATCCTGAACCATACAGTTAAATCCCTAGTGGTAAATAATAGAAAAGAAAAGAAAAGAAAAGAAAAGAAAAGAAAAGAAAAGAAAAGAAAAGAAAAGAAAAGAAAAGAAAAGAAAAGAAAAGAAAAGAAAAGAAAAGAAAAGAAAAGAAAAGAAAAGAAAAGAAAAGAAAAGAAAAGAAAAGAAAAGAAAAGAAAAGAAAAGAAAAGAAAAGAAAAGAAAAGAAAAGAAAAGAAAAGAAAAGAAAAGAAAAGAAAAGAAAAGAAAAGAAAAGAAAAGAAAAGAAAAGAAAAGAAAAGAAAAGAAAAGAAAAGAAAAGAAAAGAAAAGAAAAGAAAAGAAAAGAAAAGAAAAGAAAAGAAAAGAAAAGAAAAGAAAAGAAAAGAAAGAAAGAAAAGAAAAGAAAAGAAAAGAAAAGAAAAGAAAAGAAAAGAAAAGAAAAGAAAAGAAAAGAAAAGAAAAGAAAAGAAAAGAAAAGAAAAGAAAAGAAAAGAAAAGAAAAGAAAAGAAAAGAAAAGAAAAGAAAAGAAAAGAAAAGAAAAGAAAAGAAAAGAAAAGAAAAGAAAAGAAAAGAAAAGAAAAGAAAAGAAAAGAAAAGAAAAGAAAAGAAAAGAAAAGAAAAGAAAAGAAAAGAAAAGAAAAGAAAAGAAAAGAAAAGAAAAGAAAAGAAAGAAAAGAAAAGAAGTGTGTATATATATATATATATATAAATGTGAAAGATAGTCTGTAGAGATAATTTTCCCATAAAATGTCAGCAAGTCTGATCATTTGAAGTATTTGAAGATAAGGATGCCTTTGTTTAGGTACCTGCATAATAAGATACTGGTTTTCTCCATTATCATAGCTGATACTAAATAAACTAAGTCAAATGTGCATTCTTCCCTTTGAAGGAAAGGGATGTGAATTTGGGTTTGATTATATACTGGCTTAATGTATCATTAACTTGCCACTTCTGTTATGAGTATTTATTATATCAGGCTCCCTGTCCTAAGCAGGGTTTATAGCCACAGTGTCAGTGTAAGCATGAAGGAATAAAAGAACATTCCTGCTTCTGAGCAGCCTGAGTAGAGGCTGTTTGCCCAGTGTTGGATGGAGCAATCCAGAAGCTGCTGCCACCAGCCCACTCAGGTCAGGAAGGCAGCTGGGAACACCTGAAGTGCAGAGAACCTCCATACAAGTTTCCCTCAGCTAGAGAGGGAGGACAGAAGATCCCTTTTCTGCTTATGGGTTGTGCGTGATCTTCAGAGGTTTGTGACACTGCCTTGTAGTAACAGTAAAACAAGGTCCAGTTCGTGAGCCTGCATTGCACAGAAAAACCTAAATCCCTGAGATCTCATCACACCAACTGAGAAATGCTGACCAAAACTTTGTAAAGGTCTAGAATATAGTAATGTCCATTCTTCAGAAGTACAGTCAAACATTTTGAATTTTCAAGTATGTATAAGAACATAGACAGTCTTTTCCTTTATGGTATTTTTGTTAATGTTGAAAATGTTCCATGAATTTCTCAGGCCTTTTTCTAATGAATGGTTTGGAAGGATGTCATTACAAATTATTTGTGGTAATATAATAGTAGTTACTCTACTAATACCATGAAAAAATTCAGATGTGTCTACAAATCTGTACGGTACTAGTAACTGTACTCTTCCCTTTTTTGCATACAAAGCTGTAAAAAATGGGGTACTGTGCGTGACTGTGGGAGCTTCTGCCTTTCTTAAAACCAATACTGAAACCCAGTGAAACCATTCTGACTTGAGCAAGTAGTTCATGCTGACATTTTCCATGAGAAGAAAGGGGTAGGGGGCTGCTATGTATACAGATTGTTCACTAAACTAAGGTCACATGCCCTACTTGGTGCAGAAGTTTAAAATAAAGTATATTTTGAAAAAGCTGGTTGAACTTGACTCCACCCTGTGTCTTTATGCTGTCAGTGGAGGGTAACTCAACCTCAGAATTACTCTACGCAGTTGAGGTTAGATTGTATAAAACAGGTGTGGAGCCAATTTAATGGCGATATGTTTAAGGAGAATCATCTACAGAAGCAAGTAGGTCAGACCCAGTGTCCTTTCTCAGAAAAAACCCAACATTTATATTTGCCTGATTTGTGACTAGTGAATTAAGCGTGACTTTGCCAAGCAGCGTTTCTGAATGCTTTGCTTGTTTTACACCCACTGTTTCCTAAGGTTATCAAAGCGATGTCAGTAGAGAGCAGAGGGATAGGCAGCATTGTGAGAGCAGAGAGGGCTGTGCTGCAGCAGGCAGTCATAAGCCAGGAAGCTTTATCCAGAGTGTCCCAACATTTCCTGTGCAGCATCGCTTGGATTTGCCTGGTAAGAGTAGCCTTGGCGAAAAGGACAAGACCAAGAGCTGTGATGCAGTCTCCATTCTCTGGGATATGTTTCAGTCCACTTAAAATGTTCATTTCTGTAATTTCAAAATAACCTGTAGCCGGACTGGCAAGACATGTGTGGCACAGATCCTGCACTGGCACACAGTGCAGTAGATCCATTCAAGTGACTGATGGGAATTGCAGCTGAGGATCTAACCCATTGCTTTCAAAACAGCCCCCTGAGGTGACAGCTGGGCTGGTGCACAGGATATCTTGTATATTTGTATCTATGTTTCAGTAGCACATACTGGATGAGAAATATTTTTTGTTTTTGTTACTTGTAGTGATACTTTGCAATTGGTTCCAATGTCATAAAGCTTTACAATGTGTTTGGAGAACTGCAGAATAGTGTACTGCAAAGAGTGTGGCTACTACCCTCTCTTTTTGCTACAAACAGTAGATTTCAGCAGGGATGGACTTCCTTGGACGTAGACATTCTGTGAAAAAATATTCTGACAGTTTCTAAGGGAAACATCATTATAATTTCTGTATAACTACCCTGTACAAAGACAGCTTTATTATATGTGTAAATGTACTTTTGCTATGTTGTTTTTATTTATGAGGGACAATAGACTTTGGTGTGGGTGAGATGTATAGCCTTATAAAAACAGAGATTGTAGCTTCCTGTCTGATGTTTTACTGAAAGGTGTTGCTCTATTTTTGCAGAAGATAAACATAAACTGATTCCCTGAAAACTAATGGTCTGTTCCACTACACACACGTCAATGACATAAATGGATCATACCGTTGAAAATAAAGGCTTGATAATAAATTGCCTTATTTTCCCGAGAGACTCCACATGTAAGATCTTTTGATACGTTAAGAAGCAAGAAGTCCTGCAGCTATTAGTGCTGGTTATAATGGATGAGTCCCTCTATTAATTCTGTCACAGCCTTAGATTAATTCTAAATACTGTAATTAGAAGAACATATTTTTCCATCAGTTCTCAAATCCATACTCTTTGGAATTCAGTTCTTTGTCAAGTAAGAGGTGGAGCTGGCTCAGTTTCGATACGATTCACCAATTGTTTCACACAAAAGTGTGTTTTTGTTTTAAAGGAAGTACAGATCATTGCATAATGTCACGGTTCTCTCTGTGTTCCATATATACATGCATATATAGCTTCTGATTCTGGACATTTTGCTTAGAAAAAGCTTACATTGGTTACTTACATTTACAGATCTTACTCAAAAGTTTCAACTCAGCAAAGCAGTTGGACATAAGCAGGATGTGAGGCTGTGTTGACCACGACCCAACCACATCTATGGGCATGTAGGCAGTCCCACTGATTTCTGTGGGATTAATCACATGCTTCAAATTAATGTATCCAGTTATACATGTGGCTGAAAAAGTCCTTCTGGAATGTGATTTAGGTTGAAACTTGTTTCTGCTCAGGTTTGGGGTGCAGATAATGGTGATGTGTTTTTGCTGAATTTAAAGTCACTACTTTCTGTAGAGCCAACTGCTTTTCTCTCTTTCTTTTTTCTTTTTTCTTTTTTTTTAAATACAAAAACATATTTTGCATATAGAGAGGAGGTACTAACTGATTCTCAGTGTATCTAAAAATGCCAAATTTAGCAAGGTTTTTAATTTATTGTTTGATTTTGGAATAAAAGCAGAATTATTCTTGCATTGTTAATTCATGAATATAGAACTAATCAGCAATTGAAACTATTATCCAGATAAAATATATTAATTCATGTTGCAGTTTACCAGAACAGTGTTTTTCTATGATATGCCTTTAAAAACTACTCCATAAATACGGGACCGCTGTGTGTTCAACATAAAATTTTTATTCCACTCTAACCAAGGATTGACTAAATGGATTTTTTTTTTTTAAAATGAGAAACTTTATCTTCTGTATTTTAAGCAGAAAAAAAATCTGAATTTTGTCTCTGATAATAAAATTTTCTATAGCAATGTGTAATTCATCACTGTCTTAATTTTCTGATGTGGAGACATGGCTAAGATAAATAATACCCAGCCTTTTTATTATGTTCCCATTTCAGTTGAGATAACAGTTTAATAATGCTGAATAGATACACTGAGGTTTTACAATGAAAAACATGCAAGAAAAAGTATTTTTTGACACGAGGAATTTTTCAAAACAGATTAAAATGCTGGGACTAGTTGAAAGCAGAGATCCAAATACAAAATTTGGGCTTAAAAGTATTGTTAAGCACTCCAAGACTAACAGGGCTGAGACTGGAATAGAGAGCAGTCTGTCTTTTGTGCTTTTCTAATTATGTAAATTTTGAATAAGCAAAAAGATCTTTTCATTGGTAAAAGTGATTTCAACTGGAATGCAGTTCAAATTACTTTTTAATAGAGTCCTTGAATTCAGGCTATTATTTTCCTTTTTTGAAGAACAGTTTTAAGTAACAATGAGATGTGAAATATGTGCAATTATTTACCCTTTGGATACAATCATGTTCCCACTGAAGTCAATTGGAGCTTTGACATTGACATCACTGGAAGCAGAAGTCAACCCTGTGTTTTTCAAAATATCCCTTTCAATGCCAGAATGTGCTTTTTTTTTCTTTAACAATGAGGATGTTTGCTTCTGTACTGCACATCTTAGTCTACTGAAAAGCCAAATGGAATTTTTAGGGTCCTGATTTTGCAAAGCACAACAAGCAACATTGATGCTTTGAGCACAGGGAAGCAGAGCTGCAGCCCAAGTGAGTGTGTTGATAGTGTTGGTTCCATTAAACACTTCACTGTTATACTGGGGCTAGAATTTTGAGCATCCTATATTCATGTGTCAGCAGAGTATGGAGACATACCCTTCATACCACTTTTTCCTGTGTTCATGTCTGGGGCAGGAGTTCAGGAGACCCGAGGAGCTGGCTTGGGGACCAGCAGAGAGTGTTCACTTTAAGAAGGGATACTGGCAAGTAAGATAACTATGAAAAACTAGGATATGTTGCCCCAAAAAGGGGCCTGTCCCTCCCTTTTCTACTGCATATACCTCTCTGAGAGTCTTCAAACAACTGAGACAAAGTGCACGGCCACCTAGAAAGCATCCCTGGGAGAGGGGGCAGGACATCAGGAGGGAGAAATGGCACTTCCCTCTAAAATCCCAGTGGCAGCACATCTAATCAGACATCAAAAAGAACACGCTCATTTCTTCCCCACTGCGGCCCCTGCAATCAGCAGCACTTCAGTCTGTGGCTAAGCTGCTTTCAAGTTGAACATTTTCATACAAGACCAAATGAAGAGCTGTTTATTTGCCCTCAGCTCTGTCTTCAGTAAGAGCAGAACTTTAAAGGCATCCATTTGCTTTGAAAGCTCAGCAGCTGAGTTGGAGGCAGTAGGAGGGAAAGGAGTTAAAGCCTTTGGTTTGTAAGTTGATTTAGGAGTATTTGCTATCTTAATACTGAAAAGTCAGGTTTTGCTGGCTAATTCTGTGCTTTGTCCTAGTCCTAGCAAAAATTATGTAGCTTCCTTTAAGCTGCACTATCTGAAAGAGAAGCCACTGTGCAGAGTCCTGCTGCTATCACAGGCACTCTGACCCCTACATAGAGCAGCTGAGTGGGACAAAGGCTGCAGGAGAGGAGAGAAACAATTCAATGAGCTGGTGATAGTTCTGGCTTTTCTAAGAATTGAGCACATAAACCTCATGCTAGAGAAACCATATTGAGAACAGCATATTTTATGGCTGAGGCTGTATTATGGATGGGATGGGAAAATGAACAGAATGATAGTTGTCAGAAAAGTGTGGTGAATGTAAAACTGCTGTGATGTGAAATAATGAGGATGTGCTTGGAAAATTAAAGCCTTGTTATTGAAATTCAGTCTTTGAGTTAGCAGCCAGGTCTACTGTGGCTAAAACCTAATTAAAGTAAACAGAAAATGCTGAATGGTTAAAAGTAAGCACCCTACAAGGGGCTGTTGTTTGCATCTTTGAGCCGATGTCAAACCATAGAAACTCCTCTCTGCTGAATCTAGCCCATACTGACCTGTATGACTGTTGTCCAAGTTGTCCCAATTCCCATTGGAATTTGAACTAATGGTGCAAGGCTGAATAAGAACTGCATCAACAAGGCTATGGTGAGACTTGATTCTCAGGTAGGCTTCCCATGCATCACCTTCTTCTCTTTCTGTCACAGTCCTCCTGCTCTTCTCAGGCTACAGCAATAGTAAGAACTTCAGATAGACCTTGGGTGTATTTTTGGATGGTTTTGACCTTCTTATTGTCTTGCCTCTTAGAAGTAACCAGAGGGGTGCAATAAAGAAGCCAGGGCAGAGAAATCTAAATAGCCTTGATCCTCTGGGGTGCTAATGATGCTGCCCTGATCCACCAAAGTACCTTGCTTCTTGCTAAACTGCTCAGGCCTAAGCTGGTGCACTGGGGATCAAGCCCTAGCACTGCAATTTTGCTTTGCAGTCTATGTAACACCATGTTAATTACTTGATGTATGGCTACAGTTTTACTTTTAGCAAACATTTTTTGCTTCTTGAACTTACTCAGGAATCACTTTTGTCTGCTATACTTACCATCACTTTTGACCTGCTCATTGCAGAAGGCTAAGAAAAAGAAAAAGGAGGAAGAGGGGGAGGATAATGAGATGCTATTACATGACATGTCTATTACAGTAATTCATTTCATGTGGCACAGAACTGTTGCCAGTAATAAATGCATGTTCCTGGTGCAATTATGAGATGTAGCTTGAACTTTTCAACAATAAAACTGTCAAAAGGTTGCAGTAAGCACAAGCAAAAATGTGAATCCATCCCTTAAAAAGATGAAATAGCTCACAATTATTATTTTAATAATGGCATTATTCTCAGAGATGCCCTTTTAGCTCCATAGACTGGTTTTATTACTCCAAAAGTGTGTATTGCTTCCACTCTACAATCATGGATGTAACACATTTTTTCCCATCCCACTCAGTTGTTTAGCTGATTGACACATTTATAATACATTTCTATGGAGGCTAGAGTAATGGTGTTGTAATAGAAGTCTTAACACAAAACCAGCATGTATTTCCATATGGACAAGTGGAAATCGGAGCAGTTGTCTCCCTTTCAAAGGACCTATAAGGTTGATATCAAATGTGGGTTAACTCAAGCAGGTAAGTAACCCCAAGACAGATAAATTGCTCCAAAAGAGAACATGTCAGCTTGAAAAGTAGAGGTACTTGGGGGAAGGGGGTCTTTCTTGATAGTTTTCTGAAGATTTGTGCAGTTTTAAAGGACAAGCAGACGTAAAACTCAAGAAGCTGGAACAAATCAAAATAAAGCCAATACAGAAGCAAGAATTGAGACTATGCCTCTGAGAAAAATTTACAGAGAAGGGAAGACTGAACAAAATGTGTACTGAAAGTTATTTCACATTGACAGGTTTGATTTGATGCTGAGCAGTTAAAGGAATCTTCAGTGGAACTAGTGTGGTAGGAGACAGCTCAAGTTTTTACATCAAATTTTATGGTATAAGATTAATGAAACACATGCATTTTAAAACATTTCTCCTGTATCTACCACCAACTGTTGAGGTATTTCTGCTTAATATGAACAGTGGGTGATGGTTACCACTAAATGCGGTGGGTTTGAGAATGAGTAAAGGGTGAAGACTTGGTTAGCGCCTTACAGTGACTACTCTAGACTGGTGGGCAGGGAGCCTGGTCAGGATTGTGTCTGGAGAGCTAAGCAACTGCTGGTTTTTCTCTTTAGTTTTAAGACACTGTAAACCATAAACTGTACCATGTATACAGAGTGCTTGTACCATATTAAAATATATGAGCTGCTTAGGGGGGCTCTTGCTTGAACTAAGATTAGTTCACAGAATTCAGTAGCATATTAAATGGTTGACTCAGGAATATTTTTGTTGTGTTCAAATCTCCTTATTACTGAGGGTATTTTTCAGTAACTTATAGTTCAGCCTGGGAAAAACAGTCAGAGGAATAAAAAGACTAAAGAAAAAATATCAGGATCACAGGTCACAAAAACTGTCTCTGCATCTGTCTTTACATAATTCATTCTTCTGTGACCTTGTTCAATACCAGAATTTCAAATGCATGTGTGGGGTTTGCATTTTACTGTTTCTGTGTGACACTAAATTAAAATGGGCAAATATTTAATTGATATAGCTGCATGGAATTTCTATGGAGGCAAAACACTCAAAATTATGCATATAATAAACAGGAAAATGCAGGTCATAGGTTTAAAATTAGGTGTGCAATTGCTATTGCAATTTAAAAGCATTTCACTTCTGTTCAGCAATTGTACTTTGTAATAGGGTATAAAATGGTGCTACACATTTTAAGTGTCTAAGTGATTTGTTTAGGTTATAAAAGGACAAAAGTCTGCTACTTCCTTCTAACATATGTTAAACTTGCAGCTTCTGCTGACCAGATGCAAACCAGCAAGGACATAAAGGTACAAAATGCTACTTTTGAAAAACTGAAGTCAATAATGAGATTTGCTAAAACCAAGGGATTAAGGGAAATATATAACAAGAACTGACTCTGCAAACTTCAGCAGGTTAAGTGGAGGCATGCATAGCCAAGTGGATAAACTGGAATAAACAGTTGACTCACTTTCAGCAGGGCAAGATAGAGTGTGTCTTCTTAATAAGTAACTATACCCACTTTCTCTACATTGTGCTAGCAACATCTAATTGTATCAGAGTTGTTGACAGAAGAGTTGTGTCCACTCATGAAGGCACAACAGGACTGAGACTTCTATGTGTCCTGGTAGTAATGATTTAATTAATGTTCTATCCAGTCCTATTTTAGCAGAGCTGGAGAGATTTGAACAGTTGAGACAAAGCAGTGCAGTACACTACTTCCAGAGAGCCTGGTTCCTACAATATGTGTCAGATTTGCTAAACTTAGTTGTCTACTAGATAGACATCTGCATCTGAGCTAGTTACCGAGGATGTCTTAGTCAACACAAAGGAAAAAAACCAAAACAATAAACCACATCATAAAATATGCAACTAATGCAGTAAGGGGGATAGAAAAGGTTAATGTCATGAATTTTGGTAGTAGGATAATGTGGACAGGAAATGTTAAGGCATAACTTGAAGTGGCTGATGAACTTCTTGGAAAAACTGACTCCATTTACTGTAAATGAAATTAGTAATTTAAACCCAACTCAGGGAGTTTGTCAGAATATTAATGTAAAAAATTAACCATCAAACCAAGGGAGGCGTAGTAGGTTTTTTGTTTGGTGGGTTTGTTGATTTTTTTTTCCCCTATTTGCCTCTGTTACTTGTATTAGATGGGAAGCAATATATCCTCGTCAAAATATGTTTGAGGATATACACTGTTCTGACAGATTCCAATCCTCTGATTGCTGCAAAGTTGATAAATTGATTCTTTCTTCCATCCTGATTTAAACCCAGATTTTTTTTTTTTTCCAACTCACATGTGGGATATTAGCTTTTGTTCACTTAATTAGTATTTAGCGCTTGACTGTTTCCAGAAGACATTAGTCAAGAACAGACAGGGAGTTGTGCTTTTGGCTAAAACTATCATAGCTCCTGAAGTATTCCAAGAACAGAGAGCAGATGCATTCACTGAGCAAGTCTCTAGTTTGTTATATTCATGACTAACATAATTTCTTCCTGACTTTTTGATGCCATGGTGGGGGAGAATGTTCTCTGGTATAGACATATTTTATGGGACCTAATTATTTAAGTGTATCTGACCTACCTTATATTGTCCAGGTCTTTTCAGTTTGTAATGTCTTACATTACAAAAACAGAAGGTGTTTCTAGTTTTTTATAGTGGCAAACATAAGGTGGTGCAATGATTTTCTTCACAGTGAAAGTCATTGGCAATAAGTTATGAACAAAGTGGTTGTAGGAAAAAAGAAAAAAAGTAGGTTATAAGAATATACAAAAAAATAACAACAGTGTTCACGGCTTTGGATAACAGCATTAGGCTGAAGCAAGTTAACATATCACTTTAATCTGGGACAAGAAAAGAGCACCAAACAACCAAGTATCTTGTGAAGAAAAATACTGAGAGAGAAATATGGAAGTGGAATAGTACAGTGTAGTGTCAATAATCTGGAAAGTATGTATAAAGTTATACTGTTTCCTTTGACCAAGCAAGAAGCAGCTTCAGGCTTTAGAGCCCCTACAGACATTTCAAAACTTTATTAAAAATATAGTAGGCAAATGGCAGAATAGAATGGAGAAATAGATTGATACAATTATTACGTACTACTGGGCTTCAGAAAATTGAAGGTGGTAATACCTAATGATTATTTATGCATAGAATGTTCCCCTTTCATAAATCTAACTTTGATCATTGAGATGTTAAAGAATAAGTGCTGGACAAAAAAACGCACTTCTGGACTTTTGGAATATAATGAAAGCAACAGCATTAAGCACTGTGAATTTTTCAAGTAGAGATGATGTAATTTTGTTAGAATTGCAAAACTATTGGATTCATTCAGAGTGGTAGCTATAATTTATTTGATTAATTCCTTTTGGATTTTAATAAAGCATTTGACAGCAGCTTTCAAAATTAATTCAAATTGGCGGGGGAAGAAACATTCACGTAGACTGAGGTTGACTGAAGAACTGTTCACAAAAGATAATGAGAAGTGGCAATCTCTATGACTTTGGTGAGATTATAAAGGGTGCTTGAATTTGCTCAGGTTTTAATATCTTTATTTCCCAGAAAAGAAGGAAAAAATCAGCCTTTTAATGAAATGTACAGTGTGAGGCATTTGTTACCAACAATAAGGATGGAGAAAATTTGTGAAACCCTACTTAAAGAACTGAATAATGGGCAGGAAATAAGATTCACCTTTGAAGGCAGGCTAATTCTCCTAGGAAAAATCATTCACAAACTCAGTTAGTCAATAGAATGGAGAAGCCTCAATGGTACTACCACAAAGTAGTTGAGAGTAGTTAGTAGGGCATGGCTGGTACAAATTTGCAATGAGTTATGGTAGCAAAATGATCTAGTACTGTTATAGGATCACACTGTAATGCATGATGTCCCCAAACAAGGAGTTATAATCTTTGTCTACCAATTTAGGTTTGACTGCAATTGGATACGTTTTGTCACTCTCAGAAAGAATTTAAGAAATAGGAAAGGATTAAAGATGAGAAACAAGAGAGGACTTAGGAAGATGGTACTTGATTGCTCTGATTAGATGTTTCAACTTACTAATAAAATAAACTCCTTGTCAAAGAGATTATGAAAATAAAATGTCTATTTATGTATATGTTCACTGAATAGAAATAAGATAAGCAAATCTAAATTGAATGAAAGATCAGTAACTAAGACAGTCTATGAATAACCTAAATGCAGTAAAGGAGAGGAAGCTTCTATAATTATATCTGAAGAAGAGAGGAATTCTAATACCTGTAAGAAGTGTAATTGCAATGTTATATTATTTAGATCATTTATGTACTTAATATTTGGCTTAATATTTACCATCAGCTGTGGTAATATGTGCCTTCAGAGGCAATAGGAAGGGGAAGGAAGATGCCATAGTTTCACTATCCTGAATTTCCTGAAATGGACAGGATGAGTCCTCAAGTAAGAGTGATGGGATGAAGTTAACAAAAGAAACACCAGACCCAGGTGAGGGATCTGCAAGTGCTCTCTCTGCGTTTCCATTGACTTTCCAGTCTAGAAAACATTGCAAAGCCTGAACTGAAATAAACAGTGGGCCAGATTTACTGCCCTGATGTGTCTTTAAATTTCTCCAGCTGCTGTCAGTTTCTGCCTTTAAAGGATGTTTGAAGAACATGAACACATTCACTCTCTAGCTAAAAGGTGTGTAGATTGACATCTGCTGCCAGAAATGGGTTGTACCTAGTCTGTAGATGGCCGAGTCACAAAGATCTTTCTATCCTTACTGGGAGATGCAGGGAGCACAGGGAACAGAAGGCTTTGGGCCATCCCTTTACCAGGGCCTAGAATCAGCCCATGACCAATCTCGGCATAGAGATTGTCAGAAGGGATAGCTTTGGGGTGAGCAATTATTGATAAGAAAATACAAAGCATATAATTCAAATTTAATTTATTCCCAACTTTAGCTTTTGTATGTGATTGTGGTTGTACCTTGAAAAACTCTTACATGACTCTGATTTCTAATCCTCAGACTCTCCCTGAAACAAATTATAGCAGTGCTCAGAAACTCACCCCACTGGTAATTGAAAGCACTTTGGGCATCTTAAAAATGAGATTTTGATGCACAGATAAATCTAGCGACACATTACAATATTGGCCTCTGAAAGTGTGCAAGATATTCCTGCCTTGCTGCATATTACATAACATAGCCATTAAATGCAGATTATCTTTCAAAGCAGAGGCAGAGATTAATGAGTCAAATGAAAATGATGAATTAAATGAGCCTGATCAGACACACTTACAAAATTAGCTAGCAAAGAGTTCTATAGAAACAAGAAATATTCGAGCTAGATTGCTCAAACACAATTTTAAGAAGAGTGGCAATGCATATAAACATACATTATCACATTATAGTATTCTTATTATATTCTACATTTTTTTTCTCAAATACATAATGCAAAGACATTGCAGACATTATTCTGCAAGCAGCACCTTGGGCAAGAAAAAGGGCCTTCTGCTAGACCAAGTACAGAGACTCAGACTGTTGTGTTCTGACCCTGTGCTGGCTCTTTTTCCAGAGGGGGCTGAAGACTTCAGTGGGGCTCCATGTGAATCCCAAAAAGTCCTCCCTTGCAGTCAGGCCAGATCAGAGCTATAAATCAAAGCCACTGCTTTGCTCTGTGTCTTCAGGCAAATCATTTATCCTTAGCAGAATGCAAGTTATTTAGCCTTTGCATAATAATACCTTCCCCCCTCAAGGGATATTGGGAGGTCTGAATATTGAAAGGTGGGAAAAAAGGTTGGAGAGACTTTGGTGGAAATTGGTTTGTGGATACAGTTATCTTGTTTTGACATGGTATAACAGGCAGGAAGATGGTGACTTACTAGTTACTACTCTTGTTTCCTATTCAAATCTGCTGACAGATTTCCTTGTTTGTCAGGAATGATGACACTGATGGAGTTGTTATCCAGTTATCACTAATATTGACCCTGAAAGAGAAGGTTAACACTTCCCCAACCTCTTTATGTTCCTACAAAGTGTTTTACAAAAGGAATAGTTTCAGTGCAATAGGGACACAAGTCATCTTTGGAGCATTTCATGAGCTCCCCAGACTTTGGAGGCACAGCCTGAACAGTGCAGTACTTCGGTGCCTCCAGCCCAGCTCACAGCCTGACTGTCCCTCCTCCCCTCTGTGACTGGCTTAAGGGCTGAACTGTTCAAATATGGTTGAGCTGCCAGGACTCCTTTCTCTTCCTCAGGTACAAACTGATCTCTTCTCCCCAGTCTCACCAACTAACACAGTTAATAAGCTGCAATCTGAGCTTATCTGTAGGGTGTTCTCTTCCTACACTAAAGCAGGGCTTTTGTGCCTGAAATCTTAGGGATTTTCTCCAAATCTATCAGTTGGTTGAATAAAAGATGCATTTCTGCCTACCAGCTTTGTTCAGCCTTCATGCGGACAATCCTGGCTACAACGACAGTACCTCTGCAAAAAACTATGAACTGTGTATTCAGTGGAGACTGCCAAGATGCCTTGCTGACACTACTTTAATTACCATATCCATCTGATAAATGACTCCATAGCTTAGTGAAATTCCTTTGGTGAGGGAGATCAAGACACCAGCTCCACCAGACTGAATACAATCTCTTCACTTAATTTATGTAAATCTTTGAAATCAGTCATATCCCCAGCATATGTTTCTGGAACTTCATCCATCACCATCATGATGTCTTTATCAGTTGATGTTAATACTGCTGTTTCTAACTTGAAAGCTAAAAGAAAGTGTGAAAATTGATGGATAGATGAATAGCTGCTCCCCTGGAGATTTCTTTTTCTTGATGGAGTTCGGACTGACAGGAATGTGGTGAGTGAATTCGACAACACTGACCGAGTTTGTAATTGCATTCTCCGTCCTTGCTTTTATAAAATCTCAGTATTTAGCATTAGTGTTCCAAAGTATTGTTGTAAAAGAACAGCTATCTCTAACACTCTAACCAGAGCTTGAACCCACTGTAATATATTTTCTGAAAATGGGCAATAGAAATTGCTGGAGAAAATTAAATGAATTCAGATGCTTGATCACAAGCAGAGGCATTGGCCTTGGAGGATGTTAACTCTAGCAAGAAAGGAACATACAAGATCTATGTGTGGCTGTGCTGACTGTGGCACTGTTTAATTAACTTAGCTGGCTGACCTTCCTGGGTGCCTTTTTATGTGAGGAATTTTTGTCATACTTCACAAAGAAGATGGAGGGAGCCTGAGCAATGTCTTTGGAAGAGTCAAAGCAGTCCAGGCAGGGAAAAAACACTGCCCCTGCCATTTGTGGCTGCTGGCAGAGCACTGGAAAAGGAGATTTCAGCTCACAGGCAGACAGTGTTGGGGGGGGGGAGCTCACATCCAGAATCCTCAGAGAGGCACAGAACAACTTCAAGGCTGTGGCTGCAGATGAAACTGAAAAGTGGCTGCTTTAGAGCAGCCCTCCCTGAGGCATCTGCAGCTCCTCTCCTCCCAGCAGCTCCAGCTGCCAGGCGGTGCCAGTGACCAGTGAGCCCTTGGCTGGGTGTGCAGACAGCCAAGATGGTGTCTTCCACTGACACAGGGCACTGCAGCCAGGTGAGCTGGCTGTCAGTTCTGTCTGTGCCCTGGCTTCCCAGCCTCAAGGCTGGACACCCCTAGAGATTGCCAAATATCTCGATAAAAAAGGTGGCTAGGGTCTAAATCTGCTGTGGAAATACCAGGTAACTTTTTCTTCTGGTCCAACTTAAATAATAGGATGTTGTTGGTTTTTTTTTTTATACTTTCATCTGTTACTCACCCAATTTTTGGCACTGCTGATTCCCAGGAGGTAATTGGTTCCTATAGCAGCCTGAGAGAGAGAGACCAGTGCAATCTGGGGAGATCCCTACCAAATCTTTGCATGTTTTCCCTTGAGAAGGATGGAAACAAAGAAATCTAACAGCAGAGTACCTCTTCTAGCCTTCTGGTGCTCTGCTTCCAGCCAGAGTGTCTTGACAAAGCAGCAATAATTTGAGTGGTTAGTGATACCATGGGGAGAACAGTGTTGCCTGATCAGAGAAACACTTCAAAGCACTATCAAAATTATGATAATTCCTTCATTTAAGAACTCTTTCTGGCTTCCTATCAAAGTATATGCTTACACTGTAGCCACACAAGTGTTATTATAGATAGCTTTAAGCTAACTATTTAGCTTTCATAGCAGGACAAATAAACTAATACTTTTCTGCATGCTGTCTCTGAACTGAGAGACTTCAGACACTGCTCACGAGCAGTTCTCACATGATGTTTACAATCTTTAGCTTGTATTTCTTGTCTAATATAACTTAACTGCATACTATTGTAATTTTAAAGTTCTTAATTGAATCTTTCTTGTTCCAGAACCTCTAGGGAAGACTCATGGCTAGAAATCACTGTCCTTAAGGCCTCACATGCAAATGACATAATTTCAGTGACTGCTGCTTCTGCTTAAGGGCAAATGCAAAGGTATGTTCTTCTTGGGGATAATCTTTGAAGACATTCACTCACCTTTCATGGAATGCAAAAAAAGCCCTGTTCCACATTTTTCTTTTGGAAGATGGCTCCTGGACCCATTGGATCCATAGCCTAAGCCAGCTAACACCCAGAGAAGCCCATGGGGTCCAGACTTTCCAAAGGACAGCAGATGCCATCGTGGCTAATGACTTATTGCCTTTTGCAATAATGGTGTTACTGTGACCACAATTATGAAAATGTTCCCGGTAAGTGGCATTACCAGACAGAAGTTATTCACCAAAATAATGTTATCTACTTGCAAGAATAGTATTTTAGAATAATTAATAATGACCAACAAACAATTATCTTTTAAGAAGAAGTGGCAAATTAAAAGTTAATACAGCACTTTTCCTTACATTGTTAGCAAGCACCTTTAGCAAAGGAAGACTGTCATTTTTCTATCAAATAACTTATATCATGACTAATGACTTTCCTTCAGACTCCTGTTTTTCTTTGCATTTCCATACTTGCAGTAAAAACTAAGGTTTTAATTACATTCGTCTTACCTAGAGAAGGACTTCTGTGAAAACAAATCTTGAGATTTGAAGCACTTCAGCATCACACTCTGACTTTCTTAGTGTAATTAAACAAGTTGATTTAACAGAGCCTATGGACACATTTTTATGACATATTGCAGACTCTCCAAGAGTATATCTCCTGCAGAGTTGTTTCCACAGGATCCTGGATTCTTTTGTCTTTGACCATATATAGCTCAGGGACCTCAAGAGAACAGTTTTTCAAGGGATTGCTCTCTGTTTGCATGTTGTTGGGCAAAACAAGCATGACTTTCAAAAGAACTCAGTAGGCATTGTCCTAATTCTTTTCCCATGAGATTGATTGTAAAATTATGTTCGTTCTCTGGGAGCAGAATAATACAAAGCTACTATCATCTAAGTACATTTTTATGCATTAAACTTGGTGTATTTTGAGCAGCTTGCTCAATCGATATTTATTAAATGATTAGTCCTAACAATGAAGTGTAGTCAAATAAGTCGTAGGACTAAAATGCAACGTTTTTGATTACTCGAGGTCTAATCAATTGAAGAAAACAGTGAGGCAAAATAACGAGTGATTGAAATACAGCACATTAATCATTTTAATAGTCTAATTAAGCTATAAGTAATAACACAGCCTTTGTCAAGCTTATTTGCAACAAAAAACTACCATGCTGAAACTCAAGAATCAAATTTTACATTCTCCATCACATGGTGCAGAAGAAGGCAAATGAAGTAAATTACAGCCCGAAGTGCCAAAAGAAGGCACTTCGATGATAAATGTTCCTACGTAATTTCAAAATATAATGCTACAGTTTTTTTCCATCCTCATCAACAATACTTACTGTGGGAGACAAGGGTGTAACTGGTAGTGTTATATTTTAGGAATAAAATACTTTAAAGAGTGACAGAATTAGTGCTGCAGTGTGCTGTGTTTTGAGTGATCTGAGTCCTCATGGAGAGATCGCAAGTGCAGGCAGCAGCAGGTGCAGGATATCCCATTGCTGATAGGATAATGGAGGTAGAAGATGCAGTGTGTTTCAGAAGTTCAGATAGAAGTGTGAATGCATTGCAATTATTTATCATCACATTTTCCTAATGAAATTTGGGATACAAGTGATAATCTTTGACATACAAGTGGTAAAGAGCACTTGGACCAAAGAAAAGTACAGGTTGAATTCTTGTATCTTAGTTCATGAAAAGACTGTTGCCAGCATCACATGATTTTTTGGTATGATTGTGCATTATGAAGTTGCTTAGGGCACTTAAAGTAACTTGAAATTAAACTATGCTAAAAGGTGCAATTAAAAAAAATATATATTTGAATTACTCATCCAGTCTTTTCATAGCTAATTGAGAGAAACACAATGTTGTGCATCTCTTTGTAATGTGGATACCTAAATTAGGCCAGGTGCTCATATATTGCATACATTGCCCATACAAAATTCTAG
Organism: Chaetura pelagica; assembly: GCF_000747805.2. NCBI lineage: Eukaryota > Metazoa > Chordata > Aves > Apodiformes > Apodidae > Chaetura > Chaetura pelagica. The sequence goes on along the minus strand of NW_009954190.1, from coordinate 2,446,935 downwards.
ATAAACAGAAGGGTGCAGAACAGTTGCATACAATCAGGTGAGGGGAGTTGAATATCAATCATGATATTTAAAGCACACAGGATATTATGGAATCTTACCTTGATGCATCATAAATAGGTTTTATATAGTCATTACTTAATACAAAGCTAATGGACTTGTCACTTTTTATGTCTATGCCACAGCTTGTACACACAAACTATTTTGAAATCGGATGGCATTAAAACAATTTAGAGGGCAAGAAAAATTACATTTTTGTTCTAATTCCTGTAACATTATTGATTTACTTAACTGGTGTTGACTTAATTATTCAAAACTCTTAATTAATGACAGTTTTCAAATTAAACCCTAAACCCCATTTTGCCATTTTCTCTCAGTTAAACACTTTAAATGGGACATAAAAATGTCAATGATTATTTTTTTTATTCTTTATTTTAACTACTGGCAATTTCAAGTAGTAACATAAGCCTTACTTGTCCTTATGTTTATATAGGAATAAGATTGTTTCTGTTCCTCAATCTTCAAGAAACAGTAATACACACACACAAGAATTATCTGGATTTTATTTGTTTACTGCATAGAAAAAGTGTGTGCACTTACCATGGCAACCTTACTTTCTTCAATAACACTCAGCACATCTGTGAGCCACTATTCTTAATGGAATATATTTACTCATTTAAGCTACAAATACACTGAAAATTGCATCAAGCGTGGGATAGGACACTGCATCAAGGTGAGACACAGCTTCTGTCTCAATTTTTTCTACTAAAAACCTGGCTATTTCTTTCAAATAAACTTATGTCTTCTTGCTCTATCATTTCTCTGTCTCCTTTTGTCAGATGTTTGTTTTGCTGTAGTTAGGGACTTCAACTCATCCTGATGCTGATGTAGCTCCTGCCAGGGTGGGATCCAGCTCTTGCGAGTGGTCTGCTGCTGGTCTTATACTGTGCACAGCCACTGGTTGGTAGAGGAAGGCCAAGAAATTGCTGTCAGAAATTATTGATGAGCATCTCTTGTAAAGATCTCTCTTTCTAGTATTTATAGTAGTGGAAAATCAGGCTTGATTATGTGTTCGAGATAAGAGAGCAATCGTATGGAGTACTGTGTAATGCTCTGCACATGAGAATGTATTTATGTGCTCGGTTACCTGTGTGATTTTATCTCCTAAGTGCTCCACGGTTAGGAGTCAGGAAGCCCCATGCTGCTGGCAGCAGAACACACAGACCTCAAGATAACACGCCAGTTCTTCCTTCGCTGGTGTGACTGTCTGTCACTTCAAATCTCAGTGGTGTCCTTTCCTGAACAGTGGCAGCTGTTAGAGGTGTCCCTTCAGAATTCTCTCTGGATTTGCTAATTCACTTCTTCTGGGCCAGAAGGTGGTATTGCTCACCATCAAGAGCAATCTCCATTTCTGAGATGAGGGCATAGATAAGATGAGGTCCTGAGTCTCTTCAGAGCTTCCTCAGCAGAGGATTTGGGAGGGAATACATAATTTTATTTATTTATTTTTTTTTTCCCATGGGTGTTACTTCTGAGGGCAATAACTCAATTTCAGATCCTGTGGGTGTCTAACGGCTTTGCAGAAAATCCCCACCCTTTTCACAGCAGACAACCTCTGTGGCTGTTCTAAGATGCCTGTGTGGAAGATAACTCACTTGACAGTTCAGCCTGGTTTCCAAGAAACCTTCATGTCCTGGCAGTACAGACTTCCACCTCTAAGCTATGTCTATGCTAAAAGGCATCTGCTCAGGGGAATGATGCCTAGCTCCCAGGCCGAATTATAATGTATCTTTTTATTCATTCACATTGTTCTTTAACTGGGTTCACATCTTCTTTGGGCTCTGCAGCATGGTTATGGCCCTAGGAAATAGCTGCTTGCTTTCTTTTTGTATTTTCTTCAGTTCAAAGAAAATGTCTGGAAAAATGCAAGGGCTGTGTTACAGCCTACCAGGCTGCTCTTATTTTCTTTTCTGTCATGATTGTTACTGTGCACTACATGCCCTGAGGCATGTCAGGGAGATGCAGGAAGGAGTTTGAGGAGTGCCAGGCCTTTTGGGCTAGTTTTTAAGGGCTGAGGTAGTCAAAGCTGGCTGGTTGTGTTCATGATTCCAGCATTGCTCCAGTTCCCAAGTCACTTCACTTGAAAAGAACTGAAGCATGTCCTAAGGCACATAGATACAGTTTGAGCGAGATCAGGAGAGCAGGGCCAGGGAAGGAGCTGGGGAGCTAAATTGTCTGATGGCATAGGCTCATCTCACAGTAGAGGCTGCCTGAAGCAGCTCTGTAATTTTTTGGCAAGGAAAAAAAAATGCACAAAAAGGCTGATAATTATGAAAACAATTGAAATGGATGGTTCAGAAGTAAACCAGAATTTACAACTGTAATGTCAAACTAGATATCATCAGAGTAAGATAAATGGGATGAGCTTTTGTTTTTGAGCAGGATGGCACAGCAAGAAGGAAAGGTCTTTTCTATAGCATTAGAATGATGCAAAGTCATTTTATAAAGATTCCATCCAGATATTTTGGAAAAGATTGCCATACTACAGCCAACATCCTGCAGGTTTTGGCAAGAGGTGCTTTTTATTCTATTCTATTCTATTCTATTCTATTCTATTCTATTCTATTCTGTATTTATTTATTTATTTGTTTGTTTGATAGAGTGCTGTATATTATATGCACTATAATTGTTTGCAGTCTGAGAATATGGGATGTAATAGAATGACTAGAATGTTGATATTTACTCCTTTTCTACCCATATATAGCAAAGTTTAAGTCTCTCTCCTTGTATATAACTCTGTGTATGTGTTCATGTTAAGCAAGTACTCTAGACTGCATATCAGCTATAGGGTTCAAAATTAATATAATTTACCAAGAGGGAAAACACTGCAAATAAAATATTTATGCAAAAGCTGTAGTAAATTTCATTGTAAATGGGGAAAAGAAGCAAAAAAAAACCCTGGATATAAAAATATGTAAAATAAGATAGTAGCTTTCCCAAAGGATATGTGAGAGGGAAAGGAAGCAATACACATTAGCCAGTGTTTGTAATTCTGTGAGTTTGTATTTCTTCATGTGCTAATGAAAGGATAAGAAGAATGCTCTTTGAGATATGATCATGTTTTCCCTGTAGAACGAGGAATTATGACCACAGCTCCTTAATTTGATACCCTCAGGAGTTGTGAGTTTAAGCTCTCTTACATCAGAAAATCCTAGCATGAATGGTGCTACAAAGGCAGCAACAAAGGGAAGAGAGGAGGTGGTGAGGGGAGGGCTATGTGTTTAATTTTAATGAAGTAATGCATGTTGCATTATACAAGATAGACCTGATGGCCACATCTCATGTAATTTTTAAAAGCTTTCCATATGTTTTTGACTAAGGCTTTAACATTTAATGAAAATATTATCTTGCTATAGTAATCTATTGCATGGGTTCAGTATGCCTTTAGATATGGTAGCATCCTCTATTAAAACACTTGCATGTTAAAACGAAATTTAGACACTTTCTTTGTTTCTAGTCATTTGCCTTTTTCTTTTTTTTGGAAAAAAAATGTGTGAACAAACACATATCTTTCTCATGTTTTGATTGCCTAGTCTTGAAACAGTAACAGGGACGTTTTCAGCAATTTGTTTGCAGATATGTTTTCTACAGAGTTTTTGTACATGGTGCCTGAACCAGATCCCACAAAATTAATCATTGAGAGTCCAACTCATTTTGCTGCACTTTAGATTAAATCCTGCATGATCTTGGAAGAGTGCTGCAATGTGAATGTCTCAGTCTGTACTCTGTACAACTTATCTAGCCTGCAGATACAGCAGGATCACACAGACTGTCCCTGGCAAGTGTGTAGGAAAGAGTAGATCGGAGTAGCAGAAGGAATACATCAATGTGAAATGGTACACCTTCTTCCCAGCAAGTGAAAAATTTAAAATAAGATGTTTAAAATAGTAACTTCTTAAAAATATTACAGAGTAATCGAGTGTGTGTGTGTGTATATATATATATATGTGATATATGCTTACATAAAATCGTCTGCACATTAGATTGAGAGGTCCCCGTTATTTTAGACAATTTTTTTCTGACACCCGTACATTTTAGTGAAGCAAGTCTGACGACTTTCCTGTGGAATCTGGGACACACAGATTAGTAACACAAGCAGGGAAAGGGTAATATTTCATAGTCATGCCTTTTAAAATAATACAAAAATTCTAAAAGAAGCACTTTGAAACCTAAAATTGTAACAGATCTGACAATGACTATGGCTTTGGGCATAAAAGAGACTACTGTGAAGTAATTTCAGGGGTGACCTAATCTGCTGGGGGGAATGTGGCACACATACCTATTAACACAGCTCCTCCTTGGGTAGATGCTTAGAAGCACCCTGTCATTATGATGTTGTTTGCCCTCTTGCACTCTCACCTTTGATAACAACATCCATGCAGGACATTCCCTTGAGTATGCAACACTTTGTGAGTTAGCACCTTTCCTGTCTACAGTAATGCACATCTTTCTTAACCTGTAGTCTACAAGGAAGAGAGCTGTCTGAAGGGGTTTAAGATGCTTTGCCTGTGCCTTTTGCTCTCATTTTCTTCCACAGTAGTCTTACAATTCTGCTAGACATGCCAGCTGCCTCCTTCTCCCTGGACTAGCCCAAACGTCCTACTCTTTCAACCACACAAGTGACAGCCCAAGCTCTGGTGGGCAGAAACCCAGAGAACCAAAGACCCATAAGTGCTGTTCTGCACTTCCTCAGCTGAGCAGAAAGCCTGAACCCTGAGTGGCTTCATCTTTACTAGTGCACAGCTGATGGCTGCACCCTCCCTTTGCCAGAAGTCGATCTTGCCTGAAGCAGCACCTGACTTGTCAAACCCTCTTTTAACTGTTTCCTGGACCCTACCTCTTCATATGCAGCAAGCTTTTTTGCTAAGAACTGCAACAGAGCTCAGAAATTGCAGTCCCTGGGGGGAATGTGAGTCAACTTGCAAACCTTTCCTTTTCTTTGATGTTCAGCTTTTCCCATCTTCAGATTAGACTTCACTTACATCTCATCCCTGAGCATTTTTCCAGACTGATCTGACTCAGGGATGAGGACTGAAAAATAAGGACATGGCCATGCAGCACAAGATGTGGCCAGGATTTGGCTCTGGCAACCCTTTGCCAAAGTGACTCTAAACACAGTTCTTCAGTGGTCACTGCGATATATGAATTGGGAAAAAGTGGAAAAGAGAGAGAATTAATTCATCATACAGTAGAGCAGAAAACTCACATCTGTCTATTCTACAAGCCAGTACACCCCATTTATTAATGCTGTTCTCCGCACTGCCGGGTCTAGGCAATTAACTTCCCTTGACTAGCTTCCCTAGTGTGAGGAAGGATAGACGGTATGTTTATCATGGGAACATATTGATTTCTTTCTTAAAATTCTCAAGTAAATTGCATAATTTTCAATGTGTTAGAGTCGGGAAGATAAATGCCTGGTAACTTGCAATAATTAAGGGATGAACCTAATCCTCTAAATTCTGGGAATGAAACAACCCTTAAAATGTTAAGAAGTGAAAAACAAATAAAAATTTGGTTTCTCTGGCTTTTAGATGAAGGTCTGCTTTCAAACTCCAGGCACTTCTGTACCTCAGAAAAATGAATAAAAATTAGCCCTTTACATGTGCATGCATTAAGAGCTTCAGATTTTCTGAGATAGACAGCCATGTGCAATATGCATCTGAGATTAAAATCCACTAGCCCAAAGGCACCTATTTGTAAAAAGATATTTAGGTCATTTCAGTGCCCATTCTTTGTGTTCTGATGTGAAAAAATATGTAACTAACTTTTAAATAAAGCGCATGCCTTCAACTTGTTAACTCCCCTTTTTCCCTCCTCATGTTTCTCAGTCATATGTCACATCTGCTGCAGTCTAAGCTGAAAGGAAAGAAAGGGTTCAAAATCAAGGGCTGACAAAACTTTCAAAGCTAACGCCTGTACACAATACGCAGAAAACTGGATGATTAAGATGCGTTGTCACCTCTAACATTTTAGAAAGATTTGGCCTGTTTACTCTGAGCCTCCTTACCCAAATTTTGTTTACCCTGATGTTTTCCACTTTGAACAGATGGTGAATCAACCTTCCGGGTGTAAGGCTGGCTGGGCTTTCTGAAAAGGATTTAAAAAAATAAATAATAGGATGAATAAAGTGCATCATCACGGAGAGGCTTTTTGAGCAAATACAAAGCACAGAGCACAGCTAAGATTAAATGTAGTGAAGTGGAAGCTGCATCTGTCAGGAATAAGAAAACAGCCAAGGTAAAACCTCTCACGTTCTTTCTTACAGAGGGTTGGACTATGCCAACCATCCTAACATGGCACCATGCGTTATCACCATCCAGGTTGTCACTGGAAGTGGGACTTGGAGGCTTGCCAGAAGCAGTAAGATCGCCAGGCACTTCTGCCAAGCTGGAGGAGCAGTAAGATGGCTCTGCAGTGTTGATCCATGCAGGGACAGGTGACTTCCAGTATGCTTGGCCAACCCTTTTGGCTTTGATCAAATTTGGTTAGCCTTTCCTCAAGAACTACTGTGGGGCTTGCAATATCAAGCTCAGGAAATTTGAATTCCAAATGCCATTTGAATGAGCTTCATATGAAAGAGGTAATTTAGGATCAAAGCCAGGAGGGAGTGTTGCTCTAGAGGCTGGGAGCAGCAGTCCAAAGAGTAAGGTCAGACTGATGGAAACAGAATAATAGTAAAAAAATGGCAGCGATACCAGCAAAATTAAAAAAACAAGTGGGGATTCATAAAACAAATCGTAGGCCAACAAATCAGAACAGTGTAATAGAAAACATAACAAAGAAATTACCTCTGAGAAAAATGTCATGAAGATGAGAAATAAACCAGAAGAAATTAACAGGAGGCAAGAACTAGCTAACCCAAATGCAGAATAGAAGCAGAACACTCAGACATGGAAGTGACTGTATCTAGAAAGAGAGAAAATGCAATTAGTGACAGAGAGCTAAAACTGGGTGTGTATTTAAAAAGCTGCTTGTGGTGTACAAAAGCCTGGTCAGCTGCTGGCATCAGAAAGCCTCTGCAGGATTTGGGCACTGCAGTGCTCCAAACCATGGCCCTCGCTGCACCCAGGAGATGTGCCGACCCTTGATGACTTCCAGGCAGCTCCTGCCTCCTGAGCTCTGTGAAATCTGGCTAGAGTTTAAAGCCACAGTGCTGTCAGCTATCCACTGGGGTGGATGTCTCCACTGGCCAATGAATCAAACAGTCAGTGAATGAAAAATAAGTACAGCCAGATGATTGATAACAAAAACATTGTCAGAGAAAATCTCCAGCTCATTGAGTGTAGTCTGTTGTTGTGCTCAAGGTGTTGGTATGCTCTGAGAGGTGGGCATAAAGCAGAAAACAAGCTGCACTGTTTCACTAGAGTGTAAACACACCATGGATTTTGAGCTGTTTTGACAAACTACTTTTTAGGGGAAACTTTTCAGTGATCCACAGGAAACACAGGTGAAAAACCAGAACTGTCAAACACAGGACACTTCTATGAGCAAGGTACAGGGTAAATACCAGCTCTACTTAACTCTAGAAGTGATGTGACTTGGTATTGTACCTTCTCAAGTAGGTACCACTACCACTGGGTTAAGAATGAACACTCAGGCAGAAAATACTTGATTTATCTGGCTCTGGATGCTTAAGAAGCTGCTGCCCACAGTTGCCTGCTCTGTGTCACTGCCAAAGGTTTCTCCCAAGAAGGAGAACAAAGTGAAAGTGTGCTTATGCTTCATTTCACAGCCCAGCATATTCACATAGCACCCTCCCAATAAAGGCAGGTTTGTATTAAGATGTCAAGCTACCAACTCCAGTGGCCAAGGTATAGGTTCACTTTAATCAAGCCTGATTTGTAATCCCTGGTGTAGTGTCAATTTAAGCAGTGATTAAGATGGTCTTAAACCACCTCAGCTATTAGCTTCACTGCAAGTGAGGCAGAACTTTCACACAGTTCTTGACCCAGTGCATATTTTAAATAATTTAAATCCATATAAAATCGAACAGCACCAACTGAAGGTATTGAATAATCTTTGCAAATATTCACCCTGGAGGCACTCATGTAAGTATTTCATAGTATGTGAACTATACTCATAGGGTACTTAAGTAAATGTACGACAGCCTTATACAAATCTCTGCATAAACGCAGTAAAACCAAGAATCCAAACTCAGCTTTTTCACATCTGCCTTGTAACAGTGATTATTGACTGTACCACTACCATCAGCAATTTGCAATAATAATAATAATAATAATAACAATAATAATAATTTCTTAGTTTCTTCCTGATTCAGGGTAGGAAAAAATGTTTAAAAATGACAGAAAAATCCCCAGGATGTAAATGAATTAATGTCTCAGGACTGGGCTAGTATCTTAATAAGATAGCTGTTCTACCAATAAGCAAAATGATTTTGTAGTGCATCTGTTTCACTCTTAATTCTTAAAGATTGCTATTGAAAAAAAAAATATATTCAATCTTCTGGTTAGTGTTACTTTCCCTCCTTTGTTTTTTGTACTTTGCTTCTATTCATTTCACGCTTCTCTTCCACCCCTTGCCCCCATCAGTCCCTTTCTTCTCTCCAGTCATTTTTCTTCCTTCTGTTCTGCTTTCAGCAACATTTATTTCTTCTTTGCAGTGACTCCCTCTTTCACAAGAGAAAGCTAGAAGATATGTAGTCAAGGAGTGTTTTTTCTGCCTCACTAGAGAAGTCGCTGACATAGTGGCCTATCTCTCAAAGGGACAGGGTGAGTCCCTGAGATGCACACACTGACTATACCAACTCTGCTTTTCTTTTGCTGTTACATTGCATAATTTTTCTAAGCAGCCTTGGTGCTAAGTTTAATCCTCCCTATCCTCCATATTTTCTGTAACACCTCTGTCTCTTTGTATATAGTCATGTATCGAATCTTTCTTCTTCAGATTGTCCCTCTGCATCACTCCTTGGATTTTCTTCCAGATGAGATGTGGGTGCCTCCTCCAGCTAGGAGGTTTCACCTCTGATCCTGTATCTGGTGGTATAGGTGTACAGAGAAGACAGACAACAGGCTAATTGCCCAGTTCAAGCATGGATGAATCCACAGATGGACAATTCCATCTGAGTGAGCATTCTTTAAATAAACAAAAAATATATTAGAAAATTGTTACATTTGAGCAAATCCAAATAAAATTACAGAAAATTCAGAATATGGAACTGGGATGCAAAAGAAAGAGAAATTAATTCATTATGTCTTAGAGGATTAATGACAAATAATAGGCTCTCTTATATTGTGCACACAAATGTATCTGAACAAGAGGAAGAAGTTGTGGTAAACTCCTAAAGTTGGTTCAAGAATTACAGAATACTGCTTGACAGATGCCTCAAGTCAAACAGCTTCTAAAGGTTTTGTGGTTTTTAGTTGGTTTGGTTTTTTTGTGTTGTTTTTTTTTTCTTTTTTCCCTCTCTCCTTCGTTAAAATTATTTTATTTTTTCTTTGTATTAATAGCAACTGGAGGGAAAATTGAAACATTGCTGTGACAGAAGTACATAAGCTTTAATCAGCTTAAGAACCACTAATTTTTTTTTAATTTTTTTTTTTTTTTTTTTTTTCTGGCTTTAAATATTTCAGCATTAATTCAAAGTGTATGCAGTACTCTAGCTGCCCGTGGCAACTACATGTTCTTGCAATCACAGGACTGTGAAACAGAGATCAATATCATGGAGGGACTCTAATCAACATGCAGATTAATGAACAGGATCATATCCACCAGGGAACAGTAGAACAAAGACTAGTTGTGCAATTTAATTGCTGAGTTGCTACTAAATCTCAGCTTTCTATCAATTTTTCTCCATTATAACTATTGATGCATAGCAGACATTAGGAAGAGAACAAGAACATAGTAATTCAGAACTGCTGGGGTTCAAGCAAATTTGGGACCTTATTGAAAAAATGCTAGGATTTTTTTGGACCTCTGGGCCTGTGGAAAGATCCGAGACTTTATTCTCAATTCGTTGAGTAAGATCTTTTGGTAATTCTTTGCTTGGTAGTACTAGTAAAGCAAATTAACAGTTAAGTAAAACCTTGCTGGAATGATTTTCAGTCTATCTGTGTCAATGTGCTTTTGAATGAAAGTTCCAGCTTTTCATTAATTGAATGAAGTGCTATAGAAAATTAGTGGTGGAAATGACCTCTAGGTATGTATTATTTAGCTTAGCTACTTGTAATGAAAACCTGTTAGCTCCACCAGACTGTCTTTTTAATGCTTTCTTTGGAGCTTTTTATAGACATATGGTTCAGAAGTTCCTGAAGAGCTTGTTCTTCACTTTCATAAGTGGGACACTTGTGGGACACTTTCTCACAGTCTCCTGCTGCTTCATATAATTTCTGCTCTTACTCACCCTTATTCATATCCTTTACTTTTCTAAATCTTGTTATCATGGATACCTTATTAAAAACTCTCCCTCTCCTTTTTTTTTTCCCTACTTTTTTTTTTTTTTTTTTTTTCTTTTCTTTTGTCTTGACAAAGCTGCGTACTTGGTTTTCTCTTATTGGTGCTACAGCAATGTTAGCTAATTCCTTTCCATCTCTGTACAATTCTTTCTCTTCAGCTAATACCTTTGGAAGCATGTTTGTTAATTACACCTCTCTAAGTTCTGTTTTAGTACATGGAGGAAAGCTAAACCCCAGGATGTGAACCCTTAGCTTATTCAACAGAATATTGCACTGACTTCCTGATGGCTGTTGCCACTTATTATAAACTCATCTTCAGTTGGCTTCTTACACAGCAATTATGTAGCTCACAACTAGTTTATTATTTTACTATTTTTTATCTCGTTGCTTTCACATATTCTTTTGTGTTGACTGTCAGTATTTTTATTAATCATTATGAGATAAAACCGCAGATTTTTACTGGCCCAATTTAACTGCATTTTGGGAATGGCAAGGCAGCTGCATGTGACAAAAATATTCAGGTTGTCTATGATTTTACTATGTTCCTAACCATCACTCCCCAAGGTCTGTATAACCTAATATAGAAAACTACATGTGGAATTTCTGCTGGCTCATCTTGTCTTCTCTGTTCTTTCAACTTTGTAGATAGGTGATCAAACACAGAGCTTTTGCTCATTGCTCATTTTATCATGTTGTTGAATATCCCCATCTAATTTTTTAAAAATTATATTGAAAGTACAAGTGAATATAAAACTTTTATTGAATCTATTTTAAAAGTCATCTGCCATCTTTCTTTCTTTCTTATTCGGCGTCTTAAGTTCTGTTTCAAGTTGTTGTAAGATGACACTTTTCCTCCTCCCATGGGGATCCTAACTGTCTTTCTTCTTGGCACTTTTTTTTTTTTCTGCTTCAGTAAATGAACAACAGTCAATACATCTATTCCTTTGTGAAAAGGTCCTCCTAGGGAGGATTGCCTGAGAAGATCCAGCTCTTAGTTTCCCTTTCAAGGTCATTTGGGTCACCTGAGAATCTTTCCTACCTCTCTCCAGTCAGAGGTTTGCATGCAATGAATGGAAATTCCCCAGCACTCTTCAGACCATCCCTTGACCTTCTTGTCACAACTCCTGTCCTGGCACCCCCAAGGCAAAAAGCCATCCTGCTCCCTCTAACTGGGTCACAGATGGCCTAAGCCACATTCTTCACTTACTCACTGAAGGAACATCCATGAGATAAATTAGAGCAGATGTACAATAACTTTTTCTTTTGGCATTTCCACCACCCCCTGGTCTAATTAATCCTAACATTGTGGCCATCATAATATGAGCTGCATAAAAGAATGAATTGGAGATTCCCTCTCGATGGCAAATATGCTTATTTTCCTTTCTAATGAGACATGATTGTTTCCTTTTTGTGAGTCAAGCTCTTACTTTCTTTTGCTATCTCTTAATTTATAACAATGAGACAAAACATCATGAAGTCCTTACACTGAGATTTGTTTAAATTCCCAAGAAGGGAAAGCAGATACAGTTAGGAAAAAAAAAAAAAAAAAAAAAAGAAGAAGTCTATTTTCACACAACTCTTCTGCTACAGAATTCTGTATCAGAATTCTTATTGGTTTTTCTGGTAATAAGGTACTGTGCTAACATTTTTGGTTACCTCTTAATAATATATGTGGTGGTTATACATATTTTATACTAAAGACTGTCTTAAAAGCTACATCTTTATAGGAAATAACCTGCTTAGAAAAATACTTTCTTGAATTATTTACACTTATTTGGAACAACAGAATCAACTATCTTTTTATAAGGTCAGGTACCAAACAGAAGTCATTAGTAATATAGTTACATATCTTGAGACTAAGGTGGCTTAATATTTATTTTTTAATCACATAGAAAAGACAGTTAGCTGCAATATAACTAACCAAGCAAGACTTGTCTATAAAGCATTCTAATGTGACTTCTTAGGTTAATAGAGCATTTAATAAAAGGAAAATGTCTGAGAATGCTTTCACATACAGAAATAAGGGGAAACTGAAAACCAATAAGTTTTGCAAAGATTCATCTCTTTCTGTGAAAACTTTAAAAATAAAAAGTATTTTTAAAGATTTGTAAAACTCTATTAACATTTTGGGTCAATGTTGATAATGAACCTCATCAGACTGACACTGTAAAAAGAAACCCATCAGAAGTCGACTCCCACAGGAAGACTCACTTGGGTGGAAGTCTTGCCTAAATGAACAATACCAAATTTAGTAACTCTGATTTGTCATTGATTAGACTTTTTGCCATTGCTTGCAGAAGACAGTGCAAAAGTATATTGGTAGTTGATGGTACTTTCACACAGGCTGTGCCAAGCATTCTTTATTACTGTTCACATAGTCACATAAGAAGATGGGATTTTCCTGGGGCAATTCCTTAGATCTTCTCTGCTGAGGAGGGATTCTTGCTCCTTAGAAGCAGCCTGGTCTTCAGCAACCTTCAGGCCACTTGCAGGATCAAAGTCTCCAGGACCTTTGCTTTTAGTTATATCTGGAATGGACAGCACAAGTTGCATCACTGAAAAAGTTCCATGGGAACCACAAAGGAGCAGCTTTGTGTGACTCCAGGCCTGTCCTTTCCCTTCCTACTTTGGCTCTCTGCCTTTGGAGGAACCCTGGAGACAGGACCAGCTAGAGAGATAGTTGGCAATTTCTGTGTGAAAGAGGGAAGGATGTGCTAATGGGAATACTGACATTTAGCAGGTTTTTTTTCAATAATGGTTTTGCAGTATTATTGTACTCCAAGAACAGGAAATAGCAGTGAGCTCTTTCTGTTTCCTGGCTGACTGATTCCCAAATCCAAAAATATAATTCATTACCAATTTATGAATGCCTCCTGAGAAAATGCTCTCATAAAAAGATATAAAAAGAAATTCTTCATTGACTTCCATTTCAATGCCAAATATACACCTCTCTTCAGTCACAAATGTAGTGCTACTTCATTTATGTCACTGGAGATAGTTTACATGGGCAGTAAAAATTATGAGAATATATTAGATAATTTATTTAGATGCAGAAAATAAAACTCACAATACCTTATTTTCCCCGCATGGTTATTTTCTTTACCCCTTTCACTTTCATAAAATGGTTCGGATTGAAAAAGACATTCAAGATCATCTAGTTCCAACCCCCTTGTCAAGGGCAGGGACACCTTCCCCTTGACCAGGTTCCTCAAATCCCCATCCATCTTGGACTTGAACACTTCCAAGAAGGAAGCATCCACAACATCTCTGGGTAACCTGTTACAGTGTTTCACCACCCTTACAGGAAAGAATTTCCTCCTAATATCTAATCTAATTCTACCCTCTTTCAGCTTAAAACCGTTCTCCCTAATTCTATCACTACAAGCCCTTGCAAAAAGTCCCTCCCCACCTTTCCTGTAAGCCCTTTCAGGTACTGGAAGCCTGCTATAAGTTCTCCCTAGAGCCTTCTCTTCTCCAGGCTGAACAACCCCAACTTTCTCATCCTATCTTTACAGGAGAGGTGCTCCAGCCCTCTGATCATCTTCGTGGCCCTCTGCTGGATTTGCTGCAAGAGTTACACACAGTTTTCTGTAATTTTGTCCTTCATTTATGCCTCAGAAAGCTGGAAGGTCTGATGCACATTGCCATGTACTAGGATTCTCATTTATTTGAACATTTTTGCAACCTAGCTGCTCTGTGAGTACTTGTGTGCATTGCTTTAGGAGGGTCATGAACACCTGTGGAGCCAGTATTGAAAAGAAGAGTCAAGTGAGGAATGTTGAATGAATTTTTGAACGTACTTATCTCCACGTTACTGCCTATCTGTGTGCATAAGATATTGCCAGTTCTCAAACAGTTGTGTTTGTATTTGTGCACTGTGTTTTTTTTCCGTGCACATGAGTGCACATGCTAGGCTGAATGCATGCTTGGGTAGCTAATACTATATTTCTTCTGTAACCACTTGGTTTGAATTATGTCAAACTGATAGGAAGAAACAATTGCTTCTGATGTTCTACTGCACTGTTATTGTAGAAAACCAGAGAGAAATACTCACATAGATGGCTCTTCAGTGCATTTCCTTCTGTGGTTGATTTTGTTCTTGGCTGGGGTGGGTACAACATTTTAACAAGAGACAGGTACTAATGGAACTGCTGTTGCAGAGAAATCAGTTTTTGAAGCAAGTGCTGCCTCCCAGTCAGAGGAGGAAGAAAGCCTCAAATGTTCTGGTATTTTGGCTGCAATCTTGCTACCAACCTGAGTGGAAATAGATTGTTGCTGTCATTCAGGTAAGAGCCGCATCAAAACTTTAGATAAGACTTCAATTACACTGTGAGAGCAAGTTGGACCAGACCTAAGCCTTACTAATGCTCATCAGATCTTTCCAAGAGTGCTGCACAACGGTTTCTGGGGAAAAAAAAAAAATTAAAAAAAAATTAATCAGGACTTTTCATTTTAATATTTTCTTCTTTGTGTAGGTCTTTTTCACTTTTAGTGGCAATCTGTATCATGTTTTGTTAAAATAATGCTCTTCAGAGTCTAACTGGCTAACTGTGCACTCTATATCGTGTACTCAGACAACTCTCCCATTGGATAGAATCACTTTTGCTTGAGGGCAGTATCAATGCCCTGAACCAGCAAAACACAAGAATTCGCATTTGTAATCTTCCTGTTTCTTCTTTGCTTTTTCTACAGTGTTCCTTTTCAAACCCCTCTGATACATCACATGAATATTCTGTTTGTTCTCTTCTCTTTATACACTTCAGCGTGGGATGAAAACGTAGAACTAGTACTTGGTAGCCTACTACTTTGTGAGGAAAGTTTGTTAAAATATTATGTTGGCAAAGGGAAACACCCAGACATTAATGCTAGTCTCTACTTCAAATCAGAAAGCACTTAGGGCTTTAAACTGTTTATTTTTTCATAGCAGTACAGGTCTTTTTTTTTTTTTTCTTTATTATTGTACAGTTCTAGAATAGGAATGTTCCCTAGCTATTAGATAGCGAGTGACCTGTAAGTGATCCATACTGAAAGATGAACAAAATGGGCTGTAAAGAAAATGTTGGTGTCAAAGGTTATCAGGTATGAAACCTCTTTGTTATTGCTATGAGTGTTTGCAGTGGAGACTATTGGTTGCTTAAGACATTTCAGATCAAGTCACCTTAGTCAAGAAATAGAATTTTTACCATTCTTCCTAATAACAAGGCATAAGGGACCACTAAAAAGTCTAAAGGACATGACAATGCTGAGTTTGGTCTGAGAAAACTGTAAATTTGGTTGATAAAGGTAAGAAATTAACTCGATTCTAACAGAATTTTATAAGGTCTTTAACTTAGTACTGCACAATATTCTGATTAAAAATGGTCACTTTACACTGTCACTCAAGTACATAGTAAATACATGAAGAATTTTTTAGCTAGCAAGTGCCAAAAAGCAGCTGTCAAAGGCAATAATGTACCAGAGGGTTTCTAAGGGGTTCTGATGATATTCAGATGAGGCTGGATGCTGTTCAGTATTGTCTTCAATGATCTTAAAATGTATTTATGATCAGCGTTGATAAAATGCATGAATGCAATACCTTATTGACAGATAATAATGAGAATTAAATGTCTCCACAGGGCATTTTTTATTACCTAGTAAATTTGGCTTATTCGTGTGGGATTTCATTGTAGCCAAATAAGAAGCCAAAAATCTCACAAATGTGAATGCAGAGCATCTGCACAGATCAGGACACTGCCTATTGGAAAGCCATGTCTCCGAAAAAGTGGAAATACTCCAGGGGAGAACTAATTTGACATGAAATTTTAGATGATGCAGTGCAAAAGTAGAGAATGACCTGAGATGTGTAACGTGAGGAGAAGCTGTGCAATTCATAACTTTGGCAGCCTCTCTAGGCTTATTGGCTCATATACGAGATTTGGGCACCACTGCATTACTCAAAACAGTTGTCTTGCTGTCAGTTACCTTGGAATGTGAGGTGCTGTCTCTGACAGTGGTTTGCACATAGTCACACAGTCAAATCCATATCTGCAAATTCTGGTAAGATCCAGAAACTGGACATTCTTTCTCATAATTTGCAAGACCTTATTTGGGAAACATCCTCAGAGCTGGAGAAGACCTTGCATAAGTGATAGAGATGAGAGACTGCAGTAATCAGCCTATTTAAGCCAGTAGCTGAAGTATTCAGCTGAGGAGACCTGCTTGGAAGCTGAGTTGTCTCACTTCCAAGGACAAGATTTCCTTTGCCATTTTCTTGGATGTTACTATTGCAGTTGTATGGAATAGTTAAATACAGTTTTGGACTGAGAGAGGAGAGGAAAAGGGTGAATCTGCTTTAAAAACCTAGGGGTTAGGACACTTGACGGGGATGCAAGAAGCCAGGTACAGATCCTTGCTCTAAATCAGGAGCTACAGAGATTGGGAATAGGGATTCTTTAGTGTGTAATGGGAGCCGAGTGTGTCTCTTTTCCTCCCTGGGGAGAATCTACACAGTCATTCTTCTCTAGTTGCTTATTTTCTGAAAACTACAGAGATAAAGTAAATAATATTTCTTAGTAATTTCTGAGACAGTATGTCTGAGATAATAAATCTATTTCTGTGGCGAACATGGTTGAAATTTATCAAAAAGCTCAAGCATGAGCAGGTAGAGACAGAGAGATAGACAAGATAGACAGGACACAATTCCTTTCTCTTGGGAACCAAATGAAAATAATACATGCTGAATTTTTGAATGTTAATTTTAGCTTTAGCCCCCAAATATTGTTTCTTGATGTACATTTTCTGCAGATTATAATGGCTTTTAGAACTTATTTTCTTCCTGTGGAGGCTGTTCCCTGCTATAATCAAGTTCCAGCTCCTGTTTCTTTTGACAGACTAAACAAATTGTATGCTCTAAATCTGTCAGTGCAAGGTATTTTTATTCTAGATCTGAGATCAAGTCTATAGCTCTTTTATAAACATTTTCCAAAACTTTTATTATCCTTTATAGAAGACACTTACCAGACATGTATGCATTACTCTAATATCAGCCTTCCCTTGCTTTGTAGGTTCAGCCCTTATCAGGAGCAAAGAACACCTAAAAAAAAAATAAAAATAAAAATAAAAAATCTGAATATTGAAGTTATACAGAAGTTTTCAGGCTTCTAGCTTAGCCATGGCATTGATAAGCAAGTTACATTACTGGTTTCAACAGCCACTGGAGGTTTCAAGTGCCTGATGCCTCTCAGAGCACTGTGTTTGTTGTAAATTGTTTAAAATGGACAAAATGTAATAATTTAAAGGACAGTTAAAAGAAAGCATTTATAAAAATGCAATAAATGCTCCTCTCCCCACTTTATAGAACAACAAGCAAACCCTTTTATTATATTAAATGAAAATACGACAAATCTGAGTTTTAGAGGTGGAACAACATGTTACTAAATCATAACATGACTGTGATGTACCAGTGCCTCCCAGCTGCAGCATGACCCTGTTATACATTATTTTTTTCACACAAATACTTCTCTGACTCCTAGAAATACTGCACATCTTTGGACACATCTTTCATAATGTTTCAGAAGTATGTGTTCATTTGTACAGTGCACATCTTGTTAACATGTGCATTTTATAGCTGTTTATATTCTCTTTATCTAACTCTGGGGATTAACTATGTAGCTTTCCTCAACATTTCTTCTGCTTGTTGTAGGGGTTTTTTATTGCAGCACGTCAGATTTGAAACTTGTTTTAGATTTTTCTTTCCTCTTGTTGCTGGTGAGTGACTACTCCAGGATGTAAGTCTACACCAATTGCCTTTTGAGCAGCAGTTCAGACCAGCTGAACTCCAGATGTCCATTCAAACCCATGATTCTTTGCAAAAGAAAACAAAGCCAAACCTGAAACATTTTTTAAAAAATAATTTATTAGAAAAAGGTATTTTAAAAGTTTTTATATGAACTGGAACATTTCTAATAGAATTTTGTTGGAAGATGCTGGAAGGCTTCTCCTCTTGTGACTCAGGGTCTCAATTCCTGTTCTGGGATTTGTTTTACCTTCTGGAGATAAGTCCAGGTATAGTTGCATGTGGTAAAGGACCATCCCTGTTGTAAAATATTCACTGTCTCTTCAGTGCAAGAAAATATTAGTGTAAACCCATAGGCATCTCTTCTGTAAAGCCTCTGAAGCACAGCAGCTCAGGGCATCAGAGGCTCTGAATTTTGAAGAGAAATAATCTCAACCTTTTTAAAGACAAGTTCTGAACCTCTCTCAAAGTAGAAAGGAAGAAAAAGATTAAGTAGAAGTTACTGATTTCTTCTGTAAGAAGCTACTGGTTTAATTTAAAACATTTCAACTCTCAACTTCTATTTAGTGCTATTATTATTATTTAGTCCCCTTTTACAGTAGTTAACAAAATACACATTTTGGACCCTCCCCTCAGCCAAGGTAAATCTGTGTTGATCTTGTTGCTTCAGCAGACTCATTTTGATTTACATGCGAAACTGAGAAGAGAGTACTTCCTTCTCCATTTCTCTGAAAAGCATATTTATGTAATTGTGAATCATGATTTTTTGAAGAAGGAAATGACACACTGATATCTATGCTACCAGAGGTGGTCTTCAGCACAACATCATGTGTCTTTTTTTCAGTTAGTTCTACTGACATTGACTTTTATGCTTCTGATTTAAGGTAGCACTTTCATTGACAATTCTTTAATTTGAACTTTGGCTAGAATTTATGCAGTTAAAAAATTGTAAGTACATTTTTTAAATAGAATATTTATTTTAAAGACATCTGATCTATTTATTCACAAATAACATTTATACTTTTATTGCATTTATAGTTTCCTTTCTTTGAATGTCTCACACTGAATTTGAAAGACACTTTCTGGTACAAGTGATAGTTAATCTCAAAAGAGAAGATTAATTCCTCCTTTAAGAGTATTTCTGGGAAGCGTAGGACTAATGTATCAACTCAATTCAGTAAAAAGGACTGCTGCTGTTGTGATCCCATGTTTATCACATCCAAGATAATCTCACAGGTCTTCTGACTGGGGTGCCAGCAAAAGTTACATGGCCTAGAAGATGATACAAGGCCATAGCACATTGGAATTTTTTGAAGAACACTTAAATGGCAAATAAAATTTTAGTAGAATTTGAATCACAAATTCCAACGTAGGTATTTCTAGATGTAGGTCAGGAATAAGGGGTGTTTTGAAGGCTTAAGTAGTTCTGGTCCTTCTGTAGGGCCAAATGGAAACCTCTTTCAGTAATAAAACATGGATTGAAACAGTTAAGATCTGGCCCTAAGTATTTACAAATAGTCAGCCAAGGAGCATCCTGTACTAAACCTGAGTGCTTTATCTTGGACTTTGGGAACACACTGACTCTCAGCAAGATTTTGAGAACACAGCGTCTTCTCATGGACCAGAATTCTTAATCAGTCTTGGCACAGGGTTCCTTCATAGAAGAGGCACAGTTCATTTTGACTGTTACCCATGGCATGTGATTAGTCATCTCAGTTAATTTAGCTTTCTTTTAAATGACTTTCTGGCTGAAATTTTTTTAAGCAGCAGCTGAAAAATCAATAAACAGCCTTATACTAAAGTTTGAAAACATTTCAGTAAAAACCTGAAAAATATAACTGGTCATATACCAGAGATTTCTTAATGATCTGCATGACACTCATATAGTATTTTTCAACTAAGTGAAGTCAACCAATTTGGTTATCAATATACCTCATATTCCACATTTCCAGTATCCATCTCCATTAGACGCTGAAGTATTTGTTTCTGAAAGGAAACAAAGAAAACGAAGCGAAAATCTAGTTCCTTAAAATTTGAAGGCAGACTAAACGGTTAAACTTAAAGGCAGAGGAGGAAAACAAAAATATTCCAATGATATTATCTGCTAAGTTACATTCTCAGCTGCCTTTTCTAGGATGTTGGTTTTTTTTTCCTTTTGTTTCCATCCATTTACCAAGTGAAAGAGCCAAGAGGCCAAATCATGTGCAAGAGCCAGCAACACACTAGCAGGCATCAACAGTCACTTTAACAAGAATGAAGCATTTCTTCTGGATTGTTCACTTTATTCACCTGTTCTTGACTTTATATTCAAGGGTGTTACTTTTTTGTAACAATATCTGATTTTTTTTCGGGATATTTTGCCTATTGTGATGGTGCCATGCATTATAGCATTTTACAGAAACCGAATTACAATAAAGTTTGGAATGTATTTCAGATTAAGGACATGAAGGCCACCTTTGCACTAGAAGCAGCTCTTAAAGTGATTCTGCCTGTCTCAGGCATTTTATATATTACAACAGGGTTGTTGATGTAGCTAAGCTGGTGCAGTTCTAGTGGCAAATGTTTTTTCTGTAGAGACAACCCGTGCCAGGCAAGGGAAGTGCTGTGCTATAATTTATATCATTCCTTCCAATAAAAGAAACTATACTTGAAAAAGCATTTTTTTTCCCCTTTCAGACAGAACTGTAGAAAGCTCTGGCTCAGAGCTTTAATAATCCTCAGCAAGTCATTGTTCCACCACTGAAAGTCTATTGGTGCACTAGAACTGACTGAGGCTTAAATACACTGACCGTAGAAACTTAAACTCCTAGGAGCATGGACTGTTTTTACTGACACTTTTGGTAAGGAATATTTCTCTTCTGTGGCTGAGATTTCCATGCCTGACAAACCCTTTTGGCATGGACAGATGCATAGCTGCCTCTGGTAACAGACTGAACTGTGATACATGAAAGATGGGTTTATATTCTTATTCTGGGTGACATAGCCCAGTGTCTCAGCTTCGACTTCCCCTGCCCCCCAAGTGAATGTGCTGCTTCAGGTGTTCTGAGGTCCATAAATGTCACTGGTTTGTGTCAGCTATGGACACTGTAATTGTGATGTGAAACAGAAAACTACTGAAATAATTAAAACCTCTGCAGTGCGGAAGAGCTCCTTCCAATCACCTTTACTGGTTGCTAATACTTCTTCTGTGTAGAAGTACAATACATGTTGGTTTTTTTTGGCAAATATCTGCTGGGTGTAATACTCCATATAAATGGTGTGAAAAGGAACAGGGGAGCGTCTAATTATTTCTGTGTATCACTTCATCTTATAAAGCTCTTAGGTACAGATCTCTCTTCTTTTCCCCCCATGGTTGTGCAACTCGTATAGACCTGGGTTTGGGTATACTTCTCTCTCATGATGCAGCAGCAGATGACCCCTTTAAATCTCTTCTCTTTGGACAAAATGAGTTGGTAGTAATTTGAAATATTATCATACAACAAAAGCTAGAAGAGAAAAAAAGAGTAAGGAAGCTGAGTTTAGAAAAAATCAGCAGAGCTTTTTTGCTAACTTGTATAAGCTGTTGCAAAAATAGTTGCAAAAATGTTTGTTATTAAAGCTTATACATTTCTCTGTGAATAAATTTCTGTGAGTGCAATACAAAGAAAATATATTTAATCATTCTATTGTACAGTCTAACTCAGCTTTGAAAAATAAATAAATAAATTAGTATTCTTTCCTTGGCTGATCCTCTCTGTTGCATATTCAGAACACATATTCAACCCATCAGTTATTTCCAGGTAATTATTGGTTACCAGACATCTATGTTCCAGGAGTGAAAATGGGTTTCCTTTACAGCATTTCCTTTCATTATATGACTTTCATACCACTCTCATTTTTATCCTTTATATGATCTTTTTGAGAGGAGAGATTTTTGCCTTATGCAAAATGTTCAGTGTGAGCTAGCATGAACCAAGTTTAAATAAAGACTTTTGTATTTTCTACACTGTTTGCTCAGCTCTAGTTTCTGCTCTCTCTTCTTTTTACTTTGTCAGTGAACTTTGAGCAGCAGTTGAGATTCTCTATCAAGGCACAGGACGTTTGCAACTCCGTACAGCACAGAACCTTATTAACTATGTCCCTACTCTAGTTAGTCAACCATGAGTTATCTGTATTGATGTGGTTTCTAGTGCTGCTATTTAGAGGCCAATAAATGAAGAGAATAAACACAATCCTTCAGTCTATGTGAAGACCAGGATCATGCCAAGCTACCTCAGACAGACAGACTGGTGATTTGGGGAATAAGGTAATAGCAATGGGAACACAGTAGAATGTTCTTACATAAGTCAGTATATTCAAGGGTGGAAACCATCACAGCAGTATATTAATGTACTGATTAATATATTGATGTAATACACGATACACTATATAATAATCACAAATTATATTCTGCCTTTCATCATTATATTCTATTTAATCTCTTCTGTTATCCATCCTGTTCCAGTCTTCCTCTGATTCACCTTTCTCTGTTGTTTTAAATTTGTCCATTTGCACTATAAGAATAATTCAAAGGTCTCATAAATACTCCTGTTCTCAAGTGATTCCTGTAGATACAGAAGCTTTGAAGTTCTGACTTAAATTATACATGCACCCAATTAATATTTCTTGAGAGATACTTCTCTGAAAGCTTTCAAGCTACAAACATCAAAGTTTTTATATATACTTAAACACTAACAGATCAATAAAGAATTGTTGGAACTTACTAGTCTCGCCAATTTTTGGTTTTGTATGATAATTACTGATGAACTTCAGATGACTTCCTCATTTCTTTCTTGGGTTATGGTCTTATCAGAATTGGTAAGCAAGTGTGGGGAACGGTCCATCTTCTCTCCCCCCAAGCAAGAAAGGATGATGAGCTTTGTTCCTGAGGAAGCTCTACGACAGACTTGGAGGTTCAGAAGGAGAAATGTTTTCTTGGGGTTTGCAAACTGCATCAGAATTGGTAAGGAATTTTTTCTTAATCTTTCAGAAGCTCCAGATACGTCAGAAGTAACTGAGACAAATCATGGACAAGATGCATCAAACTAATCTGACATGTCATCAGAATTCAAGAAGCTTATTAATGATGGGGTTTGTCTGCTGTTTGAAACTAAGTGAAGTGGGAAGAGACTGTGGTTGTCTCAATCTCTGAGATAGTTTTCAAGATTTTAACTCATATACAAGTAGAATTCCTACGTGATCTCCGATACATTTAAACTTCATAGAGAGAAGATTCACTAGCCTTGTTTCTGCCTCTTTTTCTAGGGCCCCTGTAAAGCCAATAAGTAAACTTCTGCAGATGTGAAGGGAGATGGTGTACTCTGCATGGTGTTATCTTTGGGGAAGAAGGTCTGAAAGAAACTGAAGTCAGATCGTAGCAGCAATCTAATTCAACTTCTCATATAGACATCAGTTATGCTCAGATCTACCTCAGAGACACTGCTGTTTAATTAAACAGACCAATGCTTGTCCTGTCTGTCCCTGGCAGTATTGAGATCACTATGAATCCCATTTCCTCTGGATTTGCACTGCATTTTCACTGTTTTTTTCTTAGCTACTGCTAAGTCACAGTGCTTCTTAAATAGATGTTTTCTCCAACCTGAGCATTTCATTTTAATGGAGCTATTGAAATGCATTCTGGATACTGGAGACAACTCTGAACTGCTTTGACTGAGCTGAAAAACATGACCTCAATCTGAAGTTCTTACACAGTATTTTTTTTCTTCCATTTCTACTAGAATTTTAAGTAATTGCTTAGTGTTGTTATGATAGTAAGCATATCTGAAATTATTCAAAGCTATGGAGTATAAATATGTATTAATATTTGTGCTATTTTGTCTGTGGTATTAATTATTAATAAGACTTCATTGAAACTCCTACCTGTAAAATACAAGGCAAGTTGACAGAAGTAATTGTTAGGTTTAAAAATATTTCTGGTAATATGTTTCCTTTTTCGTATCAAGTGGCAAAGAATTCCTGAGCTATGGAATGGCTCCAGGATGTGTGGGACCTTCACAGACAGAGCTTGTCCCAGGGCAGGGTATTTCTGATCCAGCAAGGATTCATGGGAGCTCTGTCCAGGGTTTCAGAAGAGTGTACCTGGGACAAAGTTGCAAACCTGCTACCAAGGTCTGTGACCCATGCTTTCCCCAGATGAAGTGAGTGAAAGCAAGGGTGGGAAGTGGCTGTTGCTTAGTCTTTCAAGACAGTTTTCCAAACTGTGGTTTCTAGGAGGATTACTAGGAAAGGACAGGGAAGGAGGCCTAACAGTAAACCACAGGAAGACCCCAATAAACCATCAGAAAAGGTGATGGGGATCTTTGTATGAATACTCCTTATCTCTGTAAAATAGATGAAGTCCGGGGACATCATTAAAGTTATCTTTCTGTGTGCCTCTTTGACCACATAAATCTTTTTGTTCACTGTGCAAAATGGATCAACATCTGGTAGTACCTATCCTAGAATACCTGACATTTCAGTAACTATGAAATCTTTTGGAGATGCAGATTTGTTTCCCATCAGGCAATAAAGGGAACTTAGCCCATGTTCCCCTGCACCTCAGTGGCTTCTCTAAATACTGTGTTAAGGTGTAAAGCACAGATCAATATGCAGTCTGTTTTCCTGATAAGGAGTTGGATTATTAGTAGCTTGACAGATACCTTTTAAGAAATATTGATAGAGATGAAGTATCTGTGCTAAAATCATGGGATGAATCCTGTATGGTTTCTGACAAGCTGAAAAACAGTCTTTATAATATAGAACTGCTTTTTGAACAAGTCGCTAAACAGGATTGTGTCAGTTCTCCTATATGCTGCTCCTGATGCTCTCTGCTGGGCACCAAAAGCAGAAATATTTCCTGTGTAAAAGGTCATAGTGATATGGGCAAAGATAAGTGGGCAGCTGTATCCCAACAGGATAGATGTGAAGGTTCAGTTACTATTTCTTTTAGAAGTAGTGTCCTGAAGAAGAAGGCATGGAGAAACTATACAGTTACAGCTGCTCAGGGCTGAGGCTCTAGGGACCATTTCTTGTTTCCACAGTCTAACAGTTTTAGGTGCCTAGATTATAGGAATATGTAGATATAAAATAAATGTTCATTTAAGAATCAGAATCTTTTACCTTCTCTGTGCAAACACAGAGTAAATTATTTTCAGTCACAAACACATTTGATTATTACTGTACCACTCAAAGAAACCTTTAGTATTCATTAGGATTTCATTATTGCCTTAAAGAGATGGAACTGATAGTAGAATGTCTTTATGTCTAAAGACGTTATTATCAAGTTTTTGCTGTTGGCTGCAGGCTGCTGTACATAACAAAGAAAGGGAAGACAGTATGATCTTTTAATGAAAGCTAAACCACATATTTTTGCATCCTTCTTCTTTAATAACTTTTATTAGCTCTTAATTATTCACTGTTGGAATACATTACTCTGTGTTTGTAATATTCCTTTTCCATGACACACACATTCTAATCATCAAAGCCCTTCTTTAGATTTAAATGCGGTAGCAAAAGCTTTCTGAAATTTAGGTGCAATCTGACAAGTTAATATTTGCTTGAGCAGGGAAAAAAACATTAAAAAGTTTTTGTGACTGAAGAACAAAAGGCCATGAAAAAAAATGTAAGGGAAACCAATCTAAACCATCAACCATCAAGCTCAAACTGTTAAATTCTGCACTAGAGGAGAATATAGTGGCAAGGACTGGTGCATACAAATTATGAAACCTCTGATGTTTGCTGTTATATTTTTTTGGACTGCAAGAGAACAGTCACTAGCTTGTAAATGCCAATTACAGGGAAGAATGGATGTATTGAGAAGGCATTGATTTTTTTTATTTTCTATTTGGCTCATGACCAATAGACTACTTCATATGGAAAAGCTATCACAAGAGCTGTACAACAGAAACATCCAATCTGTGCGTGACTTAATGTGTATAAACACATAATTAAAATTCCTAATAAATAAATCTTGTCTGATTTCTTACAGTTAGAAAACAGCGAATTTACAATTTAATGTATATAGACACAGGTAATCGCTTGTAATTGCAAAATCATATTTTCTTTCAACCATTTTACTGCCATGTCTGCATTTTTCCTCAAACTTCACTCTTCATATATTCCCATTTCCATCTCATTTTATTTTTTTATATAGTTTCTTTCACATTTGAAAGATGTCCATTAGTCATCAACAGCAACAAAAGAAGTCTGTTTCATCTAGCCTGTTCTGTATATAATTTTTGAAAGTATTTCCTGCATTTCTGCTGCCTAAAGAAAAAAACAAAGTGCAGAACAGCGACTCGATGAGATGCTTCTGTCTGGTCATAATAAATGGACAGAAGGTTAATCCTTTTTTTCCCAGTATGTTTCAAAAGTGTTTGATTCTGGAGTATATGAATACAGCTGAAACCTAGTCACTTACAATACAGACACTTGTTTGGGAGTTCATGTGTTGGAAGACTGTTCTTCGGATAGAAAATAGTGTTTTATGACAAAATTAAACATTTCACATGACAGTGTTGCCTTTCTTTATATAGTTTGATAATTTCATCAAACAAGTAAACAAACAAAAGTTAAGTAAGTCAGAGGCTCATTTCATGCATCTTCTTTCTATATGGAAAAGGAAGAAAAAGGTATATTATGTAAGCTGATGCCCAGATGACCCAAGAGTCTTGCTTAAAAATGTAGATGTCATATCAGACTACGACAATAATTTTGTAATTGAATATTATTTTTTTTATTTTACCAAAAATGAAAATGCATCCACCCACAAGCTTAATAAATACACAATAAATATTTTGTATATTTGCCAGGGTTTTCTGCAAGATGTAGGCTGACTCCTGGTTGTCTTTATCTACACAGTCGTTTTGCTTTTAAGAAGTCCAGTAAAGAAGCTTAAACCTAATTCAAGAAATGCAAGTTCCAGTCACAGGACCAGCACAATAATTTGTGAGAAGTTTCTAAAAATAAGTAAATGGTTTCTGATGGGAACTTCGTGGTTGGGTGTCTACACTCAGTGTCACTGTTTTCACTGTCAGAGTTCTCAAGTGGGACAATTTTATTAAATATTTCCAGCCTGGTTTGAAGAATCATTCTGACATACTCTGTTGTGGAAGGGTGAAAAAATCTTCCAGGTTTTAAAGGGGATTTAACAACTTTGAAATCCTGATAAGGATGTGTCGCGAGCCGGTACCAGAGGGCTACCGGCTGGCAGGAGGGTTTTGCGAATTC
>NW_009954190.1:2403018-2419427 GCF_000747805.2 Chaetura pelagica | reverse complement strand
GCGTCCACCTCTCTCAGAGGAACGGCCGCTGAGGGTTCGTTTCTAAGAGGGTAGATTAAAGTACCCTCCCACCACGCTCACAAATTATTACTGAGACCAATGTTTAGTTTGCAATTAATCAATTTATTAAGGGACAATACAAACTAAGGGATCAAGGTTCAGGAGAGGTTAACTAGGTATGTATATTGGAAAAGGGATTCAAAGGCACTAAGGTTTATGAAGGCACACTCAGAAGGAGAGGTGTAAATCAATGAAGTGAAAGGGTAGGAGTTGAGCCTAGTAAGAAAGTTAAAATGTGCGTGTGTGTGTGTTTATGTGTGTATATTTACCCTCCTTCCTTGCGTAGCGCAATTCTCGAAATGTGCTGGCAGGCTCAACTGGAGATCTGCAGGGGGGCCTGGGTCCCAGTAACCGGGGCGACCCCTTCCTGCTGCTGGCAGGGCTCTGGTCCTGTGGTTTTGTGGAAGATGCAGGCTGGGCAGGCTTCTCTGGTCCGGTTCGGTCCAGACTGGGCAGGCAGGGTCCCTGGGAGCGGGCACAGGCGGCGCCCCCCTCTTTGCTTCTCCTCGCAGCGGAGTGGCACTCAGGCAGGTTCAGGTGCTGCAGCGGGGTCTTGTCCCAGGCAGGCAGAGAGAGCGAGCAGAGACCAGCAGAGAGCAGATCCTACTCTCTTCTTATGGATCAGAGACCATTGTTCCAGAAAGCACCACGGTCTGAATTAGCCAATCACCATTGGCCAGGTACATATTCTGTTAGAGGCAGTTTTTAACCTATTGTCTATTTCTCTGCCACTTATTATGACCCTTGTGCTGCTTCTTTGCTCTGCACTTATTTGATTGGGCAAGAGGCCTGCTCATTCTGTCCTTGAGTGAATCAGTGAAAAGGCATCACTCCTGTTTTGCTGACTTGAAAGGCATTTGTTGTTTAGTCTTATATAGAGGGGAGGAAGAGGGACTGTTCCCCACAGGATGGAAACCTAGCCAGAATATACAGATATATTTGTAAAGCAACTTCTTGCAGATATCATTTTTGGATTTTATAACTCAATCTTTTAAATGAATTTTTAATATAGTTTTTGTTGTGCTTTTCCACACATGAGATCTATGCTTCTGTGCTGTACATGCCGTGAGCTGGCAAATGGCGGACAGTGACACATTGCTTGTCATTTCATAAGCTTATATATTGTCCTGGTTTGAGCCAGAATGAAGCCAGTTTTCCTTTTATTGATGTTTTATTTCCTTCAGTAAGCTCTCTTTAACGAGTAGCAAGTGTTTCAGCTAGTGGACTGATAACACTGGAATGTTCATGTTACTGACAAAACTCCAAGGTCGTGTCTTTACTTTGCTGGCTCAGACACTACTGGGAGATCTATGACCCCCCCAATAGGAGGCTGAGTTAGACAGAGACAGCAAAATTGGCCAGAGACATTTCATTCCATATATCTATGTAAGCTCAGAGGAAGGTCAGAGATCACAGAAGACAACTTCCTTCCTGCTGCTTCTTCCCTTCTGTCCATGGCCGGTGTCCAGGAGGACTCCATCCATCCATCCATCCATCCATCCATCCATCCATCCATCCATCCATCCATCATCACCGTTGATCCCCAGGCTTGTGCATCTCTGACCCTCATAACTCTCCCTTCAGCTCCTGTCTGCTCTGCCACTCCCTGCTTTGGGACTGTTCACAGCTCAGGAGAGTGCTGTGGAAGTTGCTGGGACTAGGGGGAGGCAATAGGGTTTTGCACATTCATGAACACATTTGTATATAATTGTATATATTTTCTGCTATCATTAGTGTTTAATTAAAGCTGCCTACTGTAGTTTTCAATCCAGAGAGTCTCTCTCTCTCATTCTCTCTCTCCTTCCCTACCTGGGTGGGAGGGGGAGGGGATTGAGAGCATTGTTATTTCTGGTTTAATTGCCCATCCTGAGTCAAACTGTGACATATATATACTATTTTTTTTCCTTCTCTCTGAGTACTGCTTTTTTATGCAGCTTCTGGAATGACTGACTACCTTCCCTGAGATATGCTGAATAACTATGGATAATAAGTGAATTTATGAAATGGGACAGTATTTTTAATGCTCAGTGCTTTTTGTATGCTTAATTCTGTTTAATGGCCATTCTATTAAAATATCTACTTCAAGTGTGCTTGTTCATTGAGATATTCTTCAGCAAAATAACATATCTTCTACAACTTAGAGAAAACCGATAATTTCTACAATGGTAATAGACTTATTTCCTAGTTTGCATGTGCATTATTCTTGCCTTCCTTCAAGATTTATTGCAATATCTTTAGATAGTTAATTTAGGCTCTGTAGGATGCAAAGATATGGAAAAAATTGAAGAGAATTAATAGTAATGAATGAGGAATAACAAGGAAATTTTGAAATCAGTGTCATTGTTGGCTTGCTGGACTGTATATGTACAACATATAATTTCAATTTCCATTCGCTTTATACGCAGCAGCCATTTTCAATAACACTGAAAGTGCAACATCCTTGACCTTTGCTGATTCTGTCATAATCTCAGTGTTTAAAGCTGTACATTCTCTTGATCACAGTGTTTTCAACTTGTGAAGTACTAAATGACCAGGCACTTGACTTCCTACCTGATTGTCTGAGCAATAAAAGCATTCAAACTAACAGTCTGTGGTCTCAAAGTGAAAAGCATGGAAGCTCAGGTACTTAAAGAATATTCCTGAACTTCACTCTGAACAGTTGACAGTCATTGATCCTTGGGGTGGTCACTGTGATTCATCTACTGCTGAACAGGGAGGGTAACTGCTTTCCTGATATTTAGTTGGTGAGGGGATTTTTTTGTTTGTTTATGTTCTTTGTTTATTTTGTTTTCCCCAATTTTGTTCAAGTATCAGAATTCTGGAAAGTGCATCTGAAATATTTTTCCTTAAATATTTGTTTGCCCTTTTTAAGTATGACCAAAGTGGAGCTATCTAAAATCAATGTGACCTGAGAGTTTTTGAAATAATGCTGACCCGTTTTTCTTTGAAGTAATTTCAAAATAAGTTTCCTTTCAATTTTATGCAAATTTCTGGGATTGGTTGTAGACTCACATAAACTTTTGCTTCTAAACTTACTTTTTGTAATGAATTAACTTTTAGAAATGCAAAATACTTTCCTTCAAAACCAGAAAAAAACTGCAGGACTAAGCTATTTCATATCCCTGCTGATATACTGCAGTACTAATATTCAGTACTACAACCATTTTTGGCACTTCTTTCAGCAGAAAGGAATAAAGTACTGCTAAATCTTATCCTCATTTTTATACATCTTGTTACTTGATTGCAGAGATAGGACACTGTAGAAATGTTAATTAGTGCATTTCCATGGAACTACCTTCAGCTAAATGAGTGTCTTTCTGCTAGGTATTTGTACGAGATCATCACATTTCTACTGGGTTGGGAATAGATTACTTTTCTGTGAGCAGGGGACAACTGATGCAGAGATTAGAAAAGGATGTAGTCTAAGTGTCATCTGCTGGCTATATGGCCTTTGAACAGTATTGTCAGTCACTAGGCCTATCAGTTTTTTAGATCTCATCTTTCAAAACATTTTGTAACATTAAAATTTGGGGATAAAAAAAATAATTTCTGTAATTGTATAAGTTATTAGTCCAAAATCCCTTACCTTTACTCACAGGAAAAATACCTACTTGGATCAGCATCTGATAACCTACATGCCCAGGACCTCAGTCCAAATTAGCTGTATAGCGTGTTCAATATTGAACTTGCCCACTTCTGGGAAATTTGCCTATAATTCATAATTGTAAACCTGGTTTTAGTGTAAGTTTTTATCAGTAAAAGTATTGACTTAAGACTATGACTTTTTCCTGTCAAGTTTAGGTACTTACACTCCTAAAACCACATACAAGGCATTCAGTCAGACTGTTACAAATATTTTATAGAAATACAGTCTTTTTATGTGATATAAGCACAATAGAATTGCTATATGACTGAATATATATGTTTCTTTTTAAAAAAACCCTAGAAACATTGCTAAACAGTGATGCAACTTTTTAGTACAGGCAAACATTTAATCTTTAATGCTGAAGGAAAACTGGATTAGACAAATAAATAGGTCATTCTCATTTAAAAACTCTGTGGCCAGAATTTTGGTCTAAAATATGTGTAAGGAATACTCATTTGTTTCAAATGGGTTTCAAACTCCTAGTTGAAAACAGAATTTTGCCCCCTCACATTGCCCACTCACTATTTCTGCAGTAAAAGCAGAGGAGCAGTGACAAGGAAATTCCTATCTTATTTTTCTTCTTAATATACATTTCATAAGCATTTTACTAATTTGTTTATTTTACTGGTAAAAACACACTTATATATATTAACAGAGTATTCAAATTTTAGGAATGTGTAACAAAATCCAGAAATAAAGGGAAGAAGCTAGACTACAAAAGTGTTATGGAAAGCAGAATATATAAAATATGAACGTACTTATTTTACTTGTCAGGTGAGCTCAGGAAAATTACATACCTGTTGATAAACTGCCCTATGATACAAGGGGAATAAAGTTTTTTACTAAAGAATCAAGAAGAAAGTTTTTGACAGGAAATTACTTGTGGAGTTTGGCATAAAATGAAACAGAAATTGGTGAACCCATACCACGTAAAATGTCCACTCCACTGTAAATATAATTATTGTTTTCTGGCAGAAATTAGTCAGATCACCCTAGAGCTTTTGGATAGAGGATTTTTAGTAAGTTCTCAATGCAGTCAACATGGTTTTACCAAGGGGAAATCATGTTTGACCAACCTTATAGCCTTCTATGAGGAAGTAACTAGGTGGATAGATGCGGTAGATGTGGTTTATCTTGATTTCAGTAAAGAATTTGACACTGTCTCCCACAGCATCATAGTAGATAAGCTAAGAAAGTGTGGTCTTGATAATTAGGTAGTGAGGTGGATCATGAATTGGTTGAAAGGAAGAAGTTGTGGTCAATGGGACAGAATCTACTTGGAGGTCTGTGACTAGTGGAGTCCCTCAGGGGTCTGTACTTGAACTGGTGTTGTTCAATATCTTCATCAACGACCTGGATGAGGGAACAGAGTGTGCCCTCAGCAAGTTTGCTGATGGCACTAAGCTAGGAGGAGTGGCTGACACACCAGAAGGTTGCGCTGCCATTCAGTGAGACCTGGACAGGCTGGAGAGTTGGGCAGGGAGAAACTTGATGAAATTCAACAAGGGCAAGCGTAGAGTCTTGCATCTGGGGAAGAACAACCCCACGTACAAGTACAGGTTGGGGGCTGACCTGCTGGAGAGCAGAGTAGGAGAAAAGGACCTGGGGGTCCTGGTGGACAGGAGGATGACCATGAGCCAGCAATGTGCCCTTGTGGCCAAGAAGGCCAATGGCATCCTGGGATGCATTAGAAAGGGTGTGGTTAGTAGGTCAAGAGAGATTCACCTCCCCCCCTATTCTGCCTTGGTGAGGCCGCATCTGGAATATTGTGTCCAGTTCTGAGCCCCTCAGTTCAAGAAGTACAGGGAACTGCTTGAAAGAGTCCAGTGCAGAGCCACAAAAATGACAGAGAGTGGAACATCTCCCTTATGAGGAAAGGCTGAGTGAACTGGGTCTCTTTAGCTGGGAGAAGAGGAGACTGAGGTGTGATCTCATCAAAGTTTACGAATACATTAAAGGTGAGTGTCAGGAGGACAGAGCCAGGCTTTTTTCAGTGATGTCCAGTGACAGGACAAGGGGCAATGGGTGCAAACTGGAACATAGGAGGTTCCACGTAAACATCAGAAAAAACTTCTTTACTGTGAGAGTGACAGGCTGCCCAGAGAGGTTGTGGAGTCTCCTTCGCTGGAGACATGCAAAAGCTGCCTGGACATGTTCCTGTGTGATGTGCTCTAGGTGATCCTGCTCTGGCAGAGGGGTTGGACTGGATGATATTTCGAGGTCCCTTCCAATCCCTAAGATTCTGTGATTCTCTAAGCAGATCTTAACTCTCTTTCTCTTGAGAAACATTCCATTCAGAGATCATCTTTGATAAATGTTATCTTTTTTAAAATTATGGGCTTTCATATGGGTGACAAAATGAAGTTAACAGAAAGTTAAAAAGCCCTCATATTTTTGGAACTACAGACTTAAGTATAAAGGAGAGTCTTTGAGATGGGGAAAGCTATACATATCTCAGGGAAAATACACTCAATGAAAAGCCTTCCAGCTTTTAAATTGCAGAGCTCGGTGTTTTATAGATTTCAGTTCTGCTTTTCAGAAAATGAACAATCTGTATTTCCCAGCTGGAGGTCCCACGATCATGTTACAAAAATTGTCATAATTTATACCCTTTTTAAAACAGCTTTACTTCTGTTAGTCCTCCTCAGACAACTAGGAAGGTGACATGTGTGGAGTGTAGATGCTCAGCACCAATGAGAGCACTATATAAGAATAAGTCTTTGAGGAAGCAAAGAAGATGAGAGCTGTTCAGGGCCATTGGGACCTCTTGAATCCATTAGGACTGAAAATGCTTTTCTAAAATAGAAATAACCAAACAGTAGCGTTAAGTTACTCTTCAAAACATCTTTTTGTCTTATTCTACCTTAGACATTCCAATAAAGGAGATGAAGAAAACTCATCACCAAGGTGATGATGCCCAAGAGGGCGTGCCACTAAACATGGAATGTTTTTTGGCACTGCAGTCTCAAACTGGCAGACCTACTGAAAAGTTACATTAGGCTTCACTTATTTTTTTTTTTCCACCAAAGTTTGTAAATCACTAAGTTTTAACTAAGGTAGTTTTAAGTTTTGGTGCCAATTCTAGATTTAGATCCTGAAGCAGAATAAGTTAGGATGATCTTATATTATTTCATTCATCTAGAACAATCCTTCAACAATGCCTATTTTGGCCAGAAATAATATATAATAAATAAAGGTTGAGCCACTGGCGAAGGAAAAACCTTGACTGTGGAGGTACTAATGCATTTAACCTGTTCTCTGTCAGTCAACAGAAAAAGGAGGAAAAAGTTAACTCTGTACCTAAAAAATAGTAAAAAAATTTTTAAATAATGATATTGTACCAAATAACCAATTTTTTTATTTGACATTTTAGTCAACCAATTCAGTAAGAATAGATGGAGTATATGAATAGGGAGAAATTAATGCATGCAGTCATATTTAGGAAATGGAAAAAAAAAAAAAAGGAAGTAATTATAAAGACAGTGGTAAATGAAAAAATACCATTGAGGTTTACCAAAGAGAGGATGTGCAAGATTTTCTTGATAGATTTATTTTGATGAGAGCTTTTTTTTTTCCTAGACAAAGAAAATTCAGTATATTGCATCTTTTTTGGACTTCAGGAAAGCACTGGATATAGTGGCACATGGGAAATTATGAGTTAAGAGGGTGAAGATGGGGATTACTAGGAGAATTGTAACACATTACATGAACTGGCTTAAAGAAAACTAGAACAAGTTACATTGACAGAAAAAACTGTCAAGTTTGTAGGAAATTATCAGTGGAGTAATTCAAAAGTTCTTTCTGAAGCTGAGTTTTAATTTTTTCAGAAATGCCCTTGCCACTAGACGTGTCAGTGTGCTGATGAAATTTGTTGATGTGTATTTCAGATACATTTTTCATACAGAAAAGAGAGATGTGACATATGAAGAACTTCATGACAGCAAGATATAGTTTAATAGAAATGAAATGTTACACTGTTAGAAAGAGAACAAGGTTAATGAAGAAACTTGTGCAGTAAGTGAAGACGACATGAATTGTAAAGAAAGCAAAACTAAGCAGTTGATCTCAAGATAACTAAAAATTAGTAACATATGTCAGGTTGGACATTGTCTTACTTGAGAAATATGTACAAGGAATAAACTTAACTGGGAAAAATGCAGAGAAGTGCTATTAGGATGATCAGAGGCATGGAGAAACAGTTCCTAAGGAGACGAAAATATCTTGTGTGTTTAAACTACTAAGCAGAGGATGTTATTGGTACTACTTCAGGATGAAGGCAAGGAACAGGGAAGGGAAACAGGTTTAAACCAGGAAGGAATGGTTTTAAAAAAGGGTAAACTGGAATTGAAACTAGCTTAAATATTCTAGCATTCAGAACAATGACTTTGTGGACTGTCTTTTACTGGAAGATTGGTAGCAACAATTCTGAAAAATGTTCTTCGTTAAACTCAAAAAGATTTCTTTCTGAGTCCTTGAGGTAATGTGGACCACAAACTGGTGTCTGGGAATCCCTCCCACACTGTGATGTTAGAGAAGTACTCTACTAAAAATGATGAGTAAATTACAGCTACAATTTAAAATCTGTATTTCTTTTCTTTGATCACTGTGTTTCCATATAAAATGTCAATACTGTGGAGGAAAAAAAACAACACAACAAAACAAACCCCAAAAAAACAACTGAGTCCCCCTGCACCCCCAGCCCTAAATCAAAACCACTGACGCCATCGCCTAATGTGTGGAATATTGATTTTGTCTGTGAAACTCACCACAGTGTCTCCTGGGAATTACTGATGGAGTGACTCAGGTGCTCTGTCCTCTCATGACCCTCTCAGGTTCGACTCTTTCCTCTGTCTCCCATATGCACCACAGTTTGACTTACTGGTGAGCTGCATTGTGCCTGATGAGAATTGTGGGTAGTGGACAACTGGGGCATGCAGGGATGCCCAGGAGAGCTTTTTCTGCTCTTAGAACTTTTTATTCTGTTAGAAGTAATGCATTTCTATGGAAACAAAGCTATTTGAGAAAATTCAATTAGTAAAAAATCCCATTTACAGTAAGTATAGTTTTGATGAAAATGTTTTTACATAGCAGTAATTAACAATGTAGTAATGCAAATAATTCCTGCATGCTCAAGCTGTCTATGAGAAAAACATAGGCTTTGGAAAAGGATAAAATTATCTATGGTTTTGATAATTTGCTTTCTTAGAACTAAGCAAACATTGTGCTGATATCAGAAACCTCATCAAAGCTTGATCTTGCTGTCACTGGCTTCAGTGGGAAAAAGACTGGACCCCAGGTGAACTTCTGGAATCACTGTTAGCTAGCTTAAATTAATTAACCAACTTCTACCCTCCAGCAGTAGCTGCTGTTAGCAATCTCATTTCGTTTTCTGAATTGAAATTACAGTAATGCTAAAGCATTTAACTTTGTATCTTTTACATGACACTATTTTTGACATCTAATAGGAATACTCTTCTGGCACTTATTATCCTTCTTTTATTACAAGTCTGCCTGCATTTCATCACATTTTCATTATTCTTATGGTGACTATATTTCATATTTATCACAGTAGTTAAAATTATATCAGTCACAATCAGCAATCATATATATTACTGAAATGTTTATTGATCTATAAGCAACAGGTACAGTAAATATAAAAAATGTTGTTTCCCAAAGGGTATGAATTAATTGAGGCATTTTGGAACTAGGCAAAATACTGTTACTGTGGCAAGGGTGTTAATTTATCATACAGTAAATCTTTTACTTAACTAGTCAATACTGATTATGTGTAATAACTGTGACTACAGTTGTAGGCAGTGAAACAGCAGAAAAAAAATATTTAAAGAACTGTTTTCATTGTTATTTGAAAACACTGTTAAATGACAGCATTAGTACTACTAATGAGTTTCAATAATAAAATGTTAAGAATATAAATCAGTACACAACCTGATTTAGTAAAAACTAAAACCTCTTACATGTGTGTTTTTCAAACTGTTGGTTGTTTCGGATGTTGATTTTCTGCACTTTAGTTTCATAAGAGGTGAAATATATTTTTTACCTATTCTAAAATTGGTGTGGACAAATATTCAGTAATTTCAGTTTCACTTTGAAACTTCACTGAGAAATAGTTTCCAGCTCTAGCTGAAAGAATATTAAAAATAGCCAAGGTCATTTCTTCTTGGCCAATGCTCCATTAAGAGTCATGCAATTATCCTGCTGCATGCTTTCATTGGAAATCCTAATTATCCAATGTCCCTAGAGCACATATAGCCAGCCTGTTAAAGTATATTTCAGTTTCATGTAAACTCTATCCTATTAAAACCACTGTTATTTTAACTAGAGAACTAAACACCCAAACCTTGTGTGTTTGCTAGGAAAGAGGGGTCTGAAGCTGTGACTGACTCAGTGTGACTCTGTGATTCTTCATTAACTCAGTTTCTCTCATTTCACCATATAGTCTTGCCTGTCTCTATAGCTGAGATTGTCAACATAGCTGAGAGCTGAGCTTCCTGGACGCTGGCTATTTGGCAAGGGATGCTCGTTGCTCTGGGCCCTCAGCCCATAGCCATAAAAGGTGGGGAAGTTAATTGCTCTAAAATTGTTTTGAACCAGACGGAAAACTGAGAAGACTGTACACTTCTCAGTGCTAAGGTTTTCAGAGACCTAATGTAAGTCTCTGAGCACCAACAGTCAGGGGACACCCTTGGAAATACCTGTTCTGCCTCCAGGTTCTCCAGGTTGAATACAGAGTTGCTTGCAACAACTCTCTTCTGCTCACAAAGCAATACAAAAAACAAGTTTCTGTCCTGAAATGTTCAAGTAGAAGAGCAAACAGCTCACTCCACCTGTGGAGATACAGTTGAGGGGAAGGCAGGACAGAGAAAACAGGGACAATTTTCCAAAGCATCCCTTAGAGCAGAGGGACAATTTCTCCTTATACTTAATATACAAAGTGGCTGGAGTTGCAGCATGCAAGTCAGGCATCACCCACTAGTCTTTGCTGCCTAATGAGGATGCAGTCTCTCAGTTCTTCATAAGCCACTTGATGTTTTCATTCAAAGGGATAAAGTGAAAAACCTGATGTTGTTTCCCAACAACAATGGGTTCACCAATGGTGCAAGGTTACACTACTCTCTGTACTTTCTAATTTTTAAGTAGAGGTTTGCATTGATATACTGCTGGAGTATTAAGGACTGTTATTCACCATTTAAACCAACAGTATGCAGAATATAAAACACTGGTTGTTTTGAAAGGTGAAATGAAATTTTCATGTTGTGATAATTGCTTATTTTGGCAAAAATGTTAGCAGAAGGAAAGTGTCACGGGGGAAAGAGAGGAGCCCATGTAAGCTATTAGGGACTTGCTTACCTCATCATTCAATGTGATCAGCATCACTCCTTTTCTGGCCTTTAGAAAGAGTGACCATGCAAATGGGTTCAGGATCTTTTCCTGGGCCCTGAGTACAAGTGACAGAATCAGTACCATACCACTAAAATCTCTTTTCTCTAAAGCAGGGGGATCTCCTCCAAATAGCTTACTGGAAACAGTTTGGGGCCAGCAATATTCCTTGTCTGAGAAAGAGCTGGTTTCAGGAAAGTGCTTGTGCCATGAAATGTCCTTAACAGCAAGTGATATTGGCATTTCAAGGGCAGTGACGGAGGCCAGTTGGGTCACTAGAAGTAATGTAGCCAGAATGGTTGAAGAGGAATTGGGAGGATAGCAGGGGTGGAGCAGAGTAATCGGTAGGTTATGAGATATGGAAGTAGGGATTAGGTTAAGCTTTTTGTATTCTACCTTGGCAGTAAACTGCTTAAGACTTTTATCTTAGAAGGCTAACCCTCTCTTACTAGCCAAATAGTTTTTTAAAAAATAATTTAAATTATAACTTAATTTTTTTGAAATACGTGGAAAATCTGTTGTCAAACAATCAGATAATATCACCTGCAGTACTTCAACTCCTGCCATCATTCTTAATAAGATTAAAAAAACCTCCCATGCTTCTTTCCTAGAGGCTTTCCCCATATACCAAGTTTAGCCTTCCCATCATACTCTTTATTTTTGCTCTTGGATGGGTTGTAACTCCAACAAAATAAATCACTGTCTTGTTACATATGTGAATTATCCTGAATCTTAGACACATAAGTAAATCCTAAACCTTGTCATTTTATTTCATTTTCTCCTACAAGTTGCTAAAATGGGCCTTGGTCAAACTGGATTCCTGAGAAGGTTTCTTCATACTGACATGAGAAGCAAATATTACATGCAAGAAATAGACACAGGGAGGGTGGGTCACAAAAGAAAAGAAAAATATCTAACAAAAAATAATTACAATAGACAAGATAATCCAGATGTCATTGCTGTGAAATTATTTCCCTTATAATACGCCTAAAATCTCGGTCTTTGATACCAATGTGCAAACACAATTATTTTAGGTACCGACCACTATGCAAGTATTTTTCTTTCTGAAGAGAAGTAACTTTTTATGTGAGAGATTAATCATTCTGAGGTGTCATTTTAAATTTGAAACTAGATGGCCAAATATTGGTGTTTTATGATGCCACTACATGAGCTGGACATGAATTATTTCTTTGCAAAATTGAGGCAATAGGATCTGAAACATTCCTGTTATAATATTTAATGGAAAATTATTACTTTTTTGTTTTCAAAAAGTTTTAATCAGATATGAACACTTAGATTAACCAGAAAAATCTATGATTTAATAAAACAATATACCATCAGAATAACTAAGTTGAGATGCCCAGATTTATGTTGGTGGTTCACCCTACTTTTGTGAAAACCCCTCATATTTAACATTTACATCTCCACTTACATTTTTATTTTGAAGCCCATATTCACATGAGATTCGAGCCAGGCAGGATTGCAGTTTGGTTTGTCTGAGACTGAGATCTTTTACTGTAGCATGCTCATACTAAAGGCTAAGAAGGATCTCCCAGCATTGTCTTGTTTTCCACATATGTACCTTCACTTATTTTTGACCACGGAGACACTTCAATTACTTCTAATTTCCCTCTACTCCCAAAGGCTCTCCAAAGTAAAGCAACAAGTTGTGTGTCCTGAAAGGTTATTGACTGAAGGTCTCCTAAATAATCTCTTGCTCTATAGGTATGAAATACATGTTAGTGAGATTTTATTTGTTTTGTAAAGTGATTTGAATGGTTCACTTTTTTTCACTCTTGGGGGTATGAAACAGCAGTTCATTCTGAGATGCAAAAATAACTTTATAAAAAGACATCCTTTTCATTTTCCTGAACTTGTTAAGTGCTAATTATATCAAAGGAAGCTACTTTCCACTGGGTATTAAAGTAAGACATCTAAAACAAACTGTCAAGTGCATATATATATAATTTAATGAACTTGCTTTGATTTTTAACACAGCAGAAGCAAGATAACTGTCCCTTTGATGCTGTAAATGATGACAGTGAAGAAATCAGAGACTGGTTACAACTGTGAACATGGGCCATAAAAGGCTGCAGCCAATGCCAGAAGCTTACTTCAGGTACTACGTCTTTTGCCTTCACAATTTACAGAATCAAAAGAGATTAAAGTGAGATGACAAGATAATCTCTCATTTTACACAGCTAATTGAGAGCTCAAACACTCATATCAAATACTTTGGCAGAATAAAATAAAGATTAAAGGTAAATTATTAAAATATTTTGAACAGATAAAAAAATATATCTGGTTCTTTGGGGCATAAATATACCGTATAAAATCAGTAGCATGCATGGAATTTCATAGAACCTGTACTTCACTAGTAGCAACTTTTCTCCCTGTCACCTTTGCAGTTTTCTCTGAAATAACCTTCTAATAAGACACCACCAAGAAAAAGTCAAGGAGTTAACTAGTGTGACCATGGAAACAGTAGGAGCAGGTGGTGTCACGAGCACAGTTGAGATTCTGTTGGCTTTAACCTTCCTACTTGCAAGGCGTCTTCTTTACAGCTTGAGGCAAACTCAGAAGGTTTGAATATAGAATATATAAAATATTATTGGAAGAATTTTTAAAACGTAGAACATCATCAACAGCCTGGAGACCTGAGAATCTCTTGGTTCTGCTGTTAACCTCATAACTTTTGTGAGCATGGATTAGTCTCTTCAATGTCTGTTTTTCCCTTGTATACTTATTGTCAAGGCTACATAGACTGCCAGTCAAGGAAAGGACTGTCTCCTGTGGTGTATTTGGTACAATACAGAGCACTTGGAGGTTCTGATATTTAATGTGCTATTACAGTGATAAATCTAAATAATAAAATAAAATACCAACATGTATTCTTAGTAGCTTTGGAAACATCGTAAATCTTTTTGCTCCTTCTTTATTTAGATACAGTCAGTGATACTTCTTTCTTCTAAAGCCTTATCCAGCAAAGCTGGGGTAGTGAGTCACTGTTTCCCTAATCTTATTCTTCACTAGGCATTTGCAAAGCTAAAATACCAAATTGATGGAGGGCTGAGGGTTGAACAGAAGTACGAAGTATTCCCATTTCATTTTTCTAATAGATTGTTGAATTCAGTAACATCATTCATCTACTAAAAGATGCCCACAAGCCTAGGTGTCCTTTTTTGCTAATCCCTTAGATTCATGACACATTCATTCGAGCAGAGCACTTTGCTAAAGGGGGTGTTAAGCTTTTGGGGTACGTCTGGCTTGTACTTGCCCAGGTTAGTGTGCATGTAGAGCAAGTTCACCCACAAATGAGCAAATTAAGGAGGGGAACAGGCTAAGAACATGTCTTTTCTCAGGATGTGATCCCTTTTTACACTGCCTCAGTTGCTGGCTGGCTTTAAGTGTAGTACCTGGGAGTAAGGAATATAAGGCATGAAGTACTTTTCAGATGACAATGCAGCTTACTCTGAAATGTTTGGTAGTTTGAAGTGTTTTCCATTTAAATGCAAAATTAGCCTTTCTGAAAAAAAATCAAAAAATCAAAACACTCCACCTGTTCCAAAACTCAAGCCAACAACAATACCTTCCCTAATCTATACAAAGCTAATTTTGGAAGTTGTGATATGATCCAGACT
Organism: Chaetura pelagica; assembly: GCF_000747805.2. Taxonomy (NCBI): domain Eukaryota; kingdom Metazoa; phylum Chordata; class Aves; order Apodiformes; family Apodidae; genus Chaetura; species Chaetura pelagica. Next base: position 2,404,682 of record NW_009954190.1, on the reverse strand, counting down.
ACAAATTCTCATTTATTTCCTTGATGAAATTTAGTTACTTTTTATTATTGTTCTGTGTGCTACTAGTATAAATTCAATATATGATAAAATTTTTAATTAGCAGGAAATGAAATACAAGTAACATTAGCAAACAAAACTCTAAAATCAACTGTAAAAAATCTGTGCTGCAATTTTGTCTTGTTACAGTCCTCAGAATAAACTTGAATCAAGCATGTTTTTTCTTCTGTAAATCTAGTGCTTTATTTGTTACCTAAATAGGTATAACTCTTTCTGAAAAAAAGTATTCTGCTGGTTTTTTTATGTTTTTAGTGCTTATCTCTCATATAATTTATCCTGCCTTAAAACTAGTGTGCTTTAATTGCTGACATACCTGTGAACTGCAGAAAGGTACCTCTAAATCTTCATATCTTTTATTTCAGTCCAGGAAAGAAATTATGATCTATTAGAAATGGGTTAAAATAAATCCCAAATAAACAAACAAAACCCTGAGGTTTTAAAAACTCTATTATTCTTAAAAGTAGTGGTTGCAAAAGAAATGCAGAAGGAAAAAGGATATATACTAAAGGAGAAACAGTTTACATTAAAAGTATAGAAACAAAAAAATTTCTTCACTGCATTTGTACAGTGTCTGTTTTAAGGCAAGTTACTAGAAAAGTGCTTAGAGACTGTTCATCTTAAGAAATGCATCCTGAGATGGTCAGTTGTGTTAAATCCTAGTAAGTGATCAGACTTACTGAAAACCACAAACAGCGTGAGTTTATGTTTTGTTGACTACATTCATGGCTCACATTTAATTTATTTCACAGATTTAGAAGTGTTCACAAAAAGAAAAAAATACTGGATATTAATTGTTAGCATTTCAGAGGGAATCAACAACACATTAGGCAGAGAAACTGTCTCAAGCTAAGAAATCCCTGGTCACCATTCACTGCCAGATCTAAGACTCCTGTGGATGTTACCCAGCTGAATGCAAATGTATGATTTGTGCACAGCTTAGTAAGATCCTCTCTACTTTTGCATCAAGGTCATGTAATTGAATGTGAGGTCTTTTTTCTACTTTAGCTTTTTCCATACTTGGAGTCTGAGCCCTCATCTGGAGTGGAGAGAGCCTCAGGGAGGCACTTTGTCTGTTTGGCTGCCTTGGGTGAGTAAGAACTTCTTCCATGGACCTGTTTCCTTCCACACATCCCAACAGTGCAATGTGGGAGAACCAGCTGAGGATGGCCTAAAACAAGGATGTTCTTCAAATGTCCTGCCCAGAGAGCTGTTACATGTCTGTGCAGCTCTGACATAGTTTAGGGATAGTTTATGAGAGTGAGGGAATGAGTAACAACCCCAGGCTGCTTTGTGTTCCTCCGCACCCCAGGAAGGGTTCATCACCTCTGGGTAGGATACTGTGGGAGTTCTTCATAATAGTAAAGTTGTGGCTGAAATAAGGACTTTTTAAATACTCTGCTTTGTTTTTCCTTAATTTCATTTCTTCCCTCATCCTCTTCTCCATTATGAAAATTTATTCAGGCATCTATTTATGTAAGATTTCCTTTTGACCTGGAGTGTCCTATTTCAAATCTCACCTGATTAAAGCTTTTGTGTTAACATACTAGATATTTGTCACTAATATCTGTCTATTTCTTGCTAATCAATGCAGTATGTAACTTCTTTTT
>NW_009954190.1:2401694-2402963 GCF_000747805.2 Chaetura pelagica | reverse complement strand
TTTTTAAATAATTGATTTTTTTATTTTTTTTTTTTTTTTTTTTTTTTTTTTTTTTTTTTTTTTTTTTTTTTTTTTTCAGATTCTGATGTGAAAAAAAGACAGCAAAGGAAAAGGAAGGGATATGGTTTCCCACCATGTTTCACAGCTAATTGTTGTGCTTAGGAAATGTAATGTTTTGATATGGAAATTTAGCCTTACACTTCTAAGTAAAACCATGGCAGGAGATTATTCTATAAATGTCTATCAATATGATTAACTCATCCAGTCTTTGTGTCTGTAGCGGGTATTTTAGCCTAGACATTTGTAATGTAATCTATCATGATAATCAGGAAAATGTGGATACTTTGCATAATACTTTAATAAGTATGTTTGTGCACGGAATAAATCTTTAATTGCTGGTTTGGGCAGGCCAATTTTAGAAGTTCTCTGTCAGCCTTATTATGAGGAATCAAGTTAATTTATACGTGTAGCTTACTTCTGTGTGAATTAATCTTGTATTTCTACTGGCTTTTACTGAAGGAAACCACAGGGCAAATCTTCTGTAGTATCTTCCAGGCAGAAGATGGTGAAAATGTGAACAGTTAGAACCTTCTAGGTGGGCATGGGGCAGAGCAGAAAGTGGTCACAGATGGCAAGCACATTTCCCAAAGTACACACCATCAGTCTGAACAACCAAAAATTTACTCTTCATGAGTGCTTTCTGCAGAATATAGGTTTTGTGTGTCAGACAGTTGCCAGCAATGGGAACACCATCTCATATCCCTGTGTTCTTATATTACTATAGAAGCATCTTTTATGGTGATCAGGGCTTTTCCAGGTAAGGTAAGGTAAGTTGAAACTATCCTGTGCTTCTGTGAACCAAAATCATAGATTACACTTATGGGCCAAATCTGGCAAGCTCTGATGCACAGTTGTACACTTTTCTGTGGAAAAAGTATGTTCCTGGAGTGAACCCATTAAAGCCACTTGGAACCATTCCTGTGAGCAAAATTTAGCATGTTTTTATCTGTGGCACCAGCATCTATGTCTAAGATGCCTAAGATGCCTGGTGAAGCACAATATAGAGCTGAGAATTGATTTAAGAATGTGATTTTTCTTTGTTAATGAATAATTCTCTTAACAAAAGAGAAAGATAGAGGTCACTTAGTATGGATATCTGCACCATTTTCATGAGTTGTTCTGCATTCTGTTATACCCAATCCAAATTTTTGTCAGCACTGCCTGAAAAAAGAACAGTTAATTTATGATAATTTCAATTACCGTTTCCCA
>NW_009954190.1:2388559-2401632 GCF_000747805.2 Chaetura pelagica | reverse complement strand
GAGCCTCTGAAGTTTTCAGACAGCTGGTGTAGGTTCATTAGCAAAATTAGAAAGAAAAAAAATCCCACAAGCAGAAAACAAACTGGCAAAATGAAACCACACAATATTTCTTCTCTTTTTGAGTATAATAGCTACCCTCCATTTTCCAGTATACTAATACATCTAGTTCCATTTCTGTAACTGCAATTTTTTAAGTTTTAACAATAACTGTCTGAAATATTACAGGATAAATTTCCTAGGAGAGAATAGGGCTATATAACTTCCAACAGTTTCATTAGTATGTAAACACCAGGTCAGAGAGTCAAAGTATAGGTCTCTCAGCAGCAACTGCTTGCCTTAAATATAATACAAATCTGAGGAGATTAAAAAGATGTTCTTGAAATAAAATAAATGGAATAATTTTCTGACTTACAGATTACATCTCCTCAAAGAGGTAAAAAGGCCTGAAAGAAAGAATAGTTATAAGGACATTCACTGTCTCCACACCAAGGAAATGGGTGGCTTTATGGTGACAGATCAGGAATAGCTTGTAGTGAAGATACAGCAGAGTCTGCTTAGCTGCAGAGGCTCTTGAAGCAACCAGAAGTTTTGAAGCACTTCTGACCTCTCCAGGAGAGGCAGCACCATACATTCAGGGCAGGAAATGATGGAAAAGATGAGCTCATCTTCATTGTGGCCTAGGTGACAGGTCCAGTGTGTGGACACATTGTTGATTACCTGACAGGTCTCTGCATATGTAAAGCATGGAGGAATGCAAATTTCTTTTCTTCCTGTTTGACCTTTTCATACAGTACTAGGCCCAGGCTGTAGCTCTGTATATGGTTACAAAACAGAAACTCACAGTGAGACCCTCACAATTATGAGCTTGATCATTAGCTGAACTCAAAGGAGCTAAGATGCATGAGTGACGCATAGCAAACAGTAGGAACAACCTCTGGCTGTTTGCACACGGAATTAAGCTATAATGGCAGAGCTGACTCTAATATTGATAATAATTTTACCAAGGCTCAAATATAGTAAACCCAGAACTGACTGTTTCCCAACATAAGAAGGACATGGAGCTTCTGGAGTGAGTCCAGAGGAGGACCACGAAGATGATCAGAGGGCTGGAGCATCTCTTTTATAAAGACAGGCTGAGAGAGTTGGGGTTGTACAACCTGGAGAACAGAAGGCTCCAGGAAGACCTTATAGTGGCCTTCCAGTATCTGATGGGGGCCTACATGAAAGCTGGGGAGGGCCTTTTTGCAAGGGCATGTAGTAAGAGGACAAGGGATAATGGATTAAAACTTGAAGAGGGAAGATTTAGATTAAACATTAAGAGGACATTCTTCACAATGAGGATGGTGAGACACTGGAATAGATTGCCCAGGGAAGCTGTGGAAGACCCATCCCTGGAAGTGTTCAAGGCAAGGTTAGATGGGGCTTGGAGCAACCTAATATAGTGGGAGATGTCCCTGCCCATAGTAGGGTGGGTGGATGTAGATGATCTTTAAGGTGCCTTCCAACCCTCGCCATTCTATGCTTTGACTCTGTGATGTGACTATTTCATTTTTTTTTTTCTGTTGTTCACAGGAATTCTTTTCACATTAAGACGCTGAAATTCACTGGAGTTTTAAAAGTAATGATTTTAAAGCAGTATCCTTTTGAAAAAGAATTAAAATAATTCCATAGCAAACCCAGCAGTTTACCTTCTCTTTGCTTGTAATGGCAACAACTCCATCCACCCTTAATTTCTTTGCTATACACAATGTTTCATAACATAGCTATAGATATTTGCTCTGAGGCTGAGTTTATGTCAGAGAAGTTCTGGACCCAGAAGCAATTTTCAAAGTAGAGGTACCCTGGGTTCTTTAACCTTTCTGTGGAAAAGCTTTTAAAAGTTTTCTGAAATGTCATATAGAAAACTCGTATATAGGGACCAGTTTATGACCCAATTATCACCTGTGCAAATCCAGAGTGATTACACTAGATTTAATGGAGATGCTGAGGATTTAAAATACATCAGCTGGGATCAGAATTGAGCTTGTTGTCCCTTGTGCTAACTTCAGATCTAAATATTCCAGTAGAATAATTGAAAGTTTAATTATATAGACTTGTCCCCCTTCCCCCGCACCTAAAATCAGGCATTAGGAAAGTAAATCTTCCTTTTTTATGTGTTGCTATTTTATAGTGTGGTTGCTTGTTTTTTTGTTGTTTTTTTTTTTTTTTCTTTTTTTAAGATAAATGGTAGTCAGGAATACAATTTTCTGTTACCAGTTTGTTCCTTAATAATCCGTTTAACATTCCAGCTATTTAAAGCTCCATGAAGCAATCTTACTGCTGGTTGCAGTTTACTCTAAAAGGTGATGATGATTATCAGCTAGGTAGAGAAGTATAAGATAATTCAGGTAAACTGAAATCACTAATGTAGGTTACAGTCAATTAATTACATAGAGGTGTTCAGCAAAGGGCTGTTAAAACTGTACTATGAACTTTCTGGGGCAAGGACTAGGCTTTTAGTCTGTGCACAGATCATGGAACAGCAGGACCGATAACTGTGACAGCATACTACAAATTGCAAAAAATATTATATCACCTAAGCAATGGATGATTCTGATATCAATGTAGTGACACTGGGTTGTCTTTAACAGCATTATTCCCTGTTTACTGCAGTGTAACTGTGGCCTACTATTACACAGCATTCTAATTTTATAACAACAATAATGACTATGGCACAGGGCATTTTCAGTGGATCTTTATTGTGCTCTGTCACAGCCTCAGTGCTGCTGTGGGATTTCTTTGAAGTACCAGCCTCAGCTCTGTGTTGACTCAGAGCCATTTTTCTGGTACAGAGGGAAGCATCTGACAATGCATCCTACCCTACAGACACCATATGCTCAGCAGCATTCAAGTGGTTAAATGATCAAGTGTGTTTTGAAGCCTCTGGCTGCACCTCAGGCCATCATATTCTTCCCAGCTAGCCATTAATCCCCAGGAAATGCCCTACAGATAGATTGTTATTACTTACATACACAATTAGAGATTTACAGTACACTGCCGTCTGCTCAGAAATAACAGGGAAGGAGGTAAGAATACAGCTGACGTTGGAGTTAAGATGTAAGTTAACTGAAGAAGTGACTTGGGATCCCATGTACAAAGGCATGCAACTGTCTGCTCAGTGCTTTGTGAACACACTGAAGGAGCCTCCAACAAGCTCTTTTCAGTTTCTGCTTTTTTTAACCTTTGCTTTTTATTCTTTCCTATCACTTCCCAGCTGTCATTTGCTGTAGGGATGGTTAAAGAAGTCATAGCTCCTTTTCCCCCAGTACCCTTTAAGTTGCCAGTGCATTGGACTAGATTTGCTCACAGGTTCCTTATTGCTGGTGCTGGCACAGACTCAATCGTGTCACTGAAAGTGGATCTACCTTGCCAGCAACTGAGCATGATCTGCACTCTTTGATCTTTTCCTTCCTAGGACAACCCTGTCCCATTTTTTAAAATTATTTTTTTTATGAGAATATATTCCCTCGTGTCACTGAAAGTGGATCTACCTTGCCAGCAACTGAGCATGATCTGCACTCTTTGATCTTTTCCTTCCTAGGACAACCCTGTCCCATTTTTTAAAATTATTTTTTTTATGAGAATATATTCCCTCCCATGAAAGGTCTGGCCTCTGTTTTTTTTTTACCTGCAAGGTACAAATGAAGAGTTCTAATAAAGACTGTCTTTTCTCTCTTTTGAGACACCAGCATTTACAGAAGTTTGCTGTGACACTTGCTGCACAAAATGAATTGAAATGAACAAGAGATACAGGAGAGAAGGCAATTTTTGGCATATCAAGCTGTAAGTGCACACTGGGGACTAGGTTGGTACGAGCACCTTCTGATTGCTCTTGCCCAAACTCCATCTTTTTTTCTGAAATGGTTTTCAAAGCTTGAGCTTTTGGTTCTCACGACCGGGCTTTGGATCATCTGGTGAAAAGAAGGTGCTGAGTGCCAAGGTTGCAGGGAGCCTTGAAGGATGTCTTTTTTGGGCTGTGCATGTCCGCATTAGATGACTGGGCCCCCTCCAGAGGTTGTGATGCCTTGCTGGCCACTTGGTGCTCAGAACAGGAAAAAAGGCAAAAAGCTATATTTCATACATATGTGCCTAAACTTCAGGAGCTGTAAAGGCAAAGGGCCCTTGTGGAGAGTGGCTCAGCCATACTGCCAATAGCACAGGAGGTGGGAAGTTAGAAGATCTCAGGGGAAATTTTTCAGCACCTTCCTTCATTTGATTCTCCAGACCAAAGAGGATTCCATATGTCCTCTTCCCTGTCTGCAGTACAGAGGACAGAATTCAATCCCAGGTTATAAAAAACACCACACAAAAAAAGAGGCTGCCTCTGGTCTAGGTAACTTTATTTTGCATGGTTACCGTTCTATTAATCCTTGAGGTTGATTTGACCCCAGTGAAGGGTATTCATGTCAGAGCATATCCAGGGAGCAACATTCCCATGCTTCATGTTATTTGGAGCAGGTACAGATTCCTTACAGTGTGTAAAATGCTGTGCATATCTACGTTGTCATAATAAATGCTTAAATAATACTGCTTTGCCAGTTGACCAAAATGGGTTATATTTACTGAGAAGATAGAAAAGCTGCAGCTCCCTCACATTTAGTAAGAGATAAAAGGAATTAGAAATTTTTTTATTTTTTTTTCCGGTTAAATATGTTTTAAAGTCTTCAAACAGAAGGGGAAACTCTTAAATTATTTGCAAATACTACAGAATCTACCAGTCTCAAATGAACGAATACAATCAATTGTAGTTTAGGTTCTCAATCAAAGAAGTGAATACAAATGCAAGTATTTATACCACTTGTCTCTTATGTAGGATTTTTCATACAGATCAATTGTGTTTTATACAGTATTAATCAGGTTGCCTAACATCAAAGAACTTTTGGAAGAGATGCAGCTCGTCCTCCTAAAGGGTGTCACAGTTTGACTCAGAAACGGCCACTGAACAAGCAACAACAATGTTCTTGATCCCCTCCCCCTCCCATCCAGGGAGGGAAAGGAGAGAAAGTAAAGAGAGAGAGACTTTGGTCAATTTTGCTGGCCATCTAGTCCACTCCTCCTCACAGGAGGGCTGCAGATACAGCTCTTCTGCTCCTGTAGTATGTGAGGCCACAGATTGAACAAGCAGAGCAGAGTGACCTTGGCAGCTCAGAAGTAACATAAACATTCCAGTATTTTCAGTCCAGTAGCTGAAAAACTTGCTACTTGTTAAAAGAGAATTCTCTAAAGAAAAAAAAATCAGTAAAAGAAAAACTGCCTTCATCCTGGCTTAAACCAGGACAAAGGCACATGACCTTCTTCAGCGCATGAGCTAACCAGCATCTTTAGATGTTACTGACAGCTTAGGGATGACCACATTCTTCTAATCTTTCCACTTTGCAAGGGGTAGGGATATCTATGTCACTGAACCGGGAGGTGAAGCTCTTAAAGTACCTGAAAGAATAGGATTCTCCTGTGGGAGCTGAGATACCTGAACTCAGTCACTAATCCAAAAAAAGTTTATGCAGTTTCTAACCAGTAATCCACAGAAAAATCATTAGAGAAGAGGCACAAGTCCTCCCAAAAGAGCCTACTTACCACAGCTTACCTGGTGAATCTCTGAGGTCAGTGAAAGTTGAAATTGCTGTTGGGGAAAATTCAAGTCAGCAGGGCCTTCCCTTAGGAAGGACTGACAAGGTGTTGCATGGTGTATAAGATGTTCTCTGCAGAGATTTTTAAATTCTTCAGGCAGAAAAGATTAAAACCAGGTGCAGGGTTGTCATGTTCTGAGTGAAGACACTGACAACCACTTATTGCAAAGCGAGCTTTGCTTTCTTCTTCACTGTGTTTTGCACAATATTAATTTTTTGAGAGGAAGAGCTTTGTCTTTTAGTCTCAAGTGTGAGGTCAGGGCAATGTGTATTACTCTGGGGAGTTGCCCCTGGATATGGCTGAGTAAAGAATGTGTATTTCATGGACAGGAAGAGTGCATTATGCGTTAGGTGACTGTCAAAATGCTGTTCAGCCTGCTATCTTCATGGACCCAGTTCTGAGGTGACTAATTGTTCAAATTCATGAAGCTGGATGGAGGAGGCATTATTCATGAAGTTAGAGTTAATAATGAGGATCACGTATGCAAAAAAATTAGGGATTACCTATGAATGGTTGCACCCATTCGTGAATGTGAGGCTGAGAGAAAAAAATTCTGCTGTGTGCTTCATTAGATGAACAGTGCTTTTCATATTGGTAAGTAGATTTGTGTTGTATTAACAATAGCATTAGCAATAGCTGATATTTTTTGTTTCATTGCAGGGAGAAAATGTCCAAAATCAGAACAAAACAAATTTTAATTTTCCCAAGAAATAAGATTGTAAAATTTTTTGGCTTGACACAACACATTTCAGAAAAATCAAAACAGCTTCATTCAGAAGTTAATTATGCAGCACTTTTACGTTTTTAATGTTCTTCTGCAAAAAAACCAATTTAATTTCTCAAAATTAATGTTGAAACACAAAGTGAAACATTTAATGTAACAAACATACATGTTATTGAAAGGTTTTACTTGATTTTTTTTTTTCCATAAAGAAAAAGATGTAATGGTTGACATTTTTCAAAAGATGGGAATTTCAGGAAAGGTTGTGTTGTTTTTTTTCCTCTGAAAATCTGTATTGACATGGAAATTCAAATGGAACATAAAGCTCATGGGGTTTTTTTTGTGGAATACAGAGACATTTTGAAACTGTAATTGAATTTGGATATGCAAGAAATAATTTGCAAAGAATTGGTTTGTGGGCTGCTGCTGAAATGAATTGACTCCGGTAATATCCACTTGAAGAAAATTTGCACCAAAGAAGTCATGAAAGCACCAGAAACAGAAAGGCATAATGTTGTCAATCTGTGGAATAACAGTAATTTTTGTAAGTACACTTTTAAGAGAAGTATCCTTTTTTAACCTTCCTCACCAAAGCCTATACTTTTGGTGAATGGCTTTGCAAGTACTGGCCCAGCTGAGCCAGCTGTGGGGATAAGCAACCAAAACAATTTGCACAGCCCAGTCTAGCTTGGCATCTGTAAGGAGAAGCCCTTCCTAAACCTCCCTTCTAGGGGAACATGACTAATGGTTTGAATGCTCACTGTTAGCACATGAGTGTAAATAACCATCACATCATTTCATGCTGTTATTAGCCCCATTGTATTTTTTTTTTTTATTTTTTTATTTTTTTTTTATCTGGGAGTCAAAGCCGGTAGAGTGCGACTTCCTGTGATCATGCCTGAATTATTTTTAGTGTGTTGAGCTCTACCAAACACTAATATGTGAGACTGCATGAAAACATTGAGAGAACACAAATCTTCAGTAGGGAAGACATGACCTATACTTCAGATTTCTGCCGAAAAATTGAAAAATGAGACCTAAATGACAGTCCCTCAGTGTGAATTCAAGGCAGCTGTTCTCACAAAAGAGGCTGAGATCTCCAGAGGTTCTACAGTGATGTATTTAGCTGTCAATAATTAATGTTTTAAAGGTTTCCTAAGAATCATTCACATATACAAAGTTCAGACATACAGATCAATAGTGTATATGTGAAAGAGTTCATAAGCATGTAAGATCTATTAGAGTTTAAAGGATCAGTAATTCTCTTAGGAACACATATATATGCATGGACAAGACATGGAGGGCTGTTATTATAGTCTATCAAATCAATAGTGCACATTTAAGAACTTTATGAAAGGTAGTTTTAAATGCATATCAGATCAGATATTAGAGATGTTAGAGATCCAGGGATCAATAAACGGGTTGTAGCCAACTCTGAGGTGTTAATAATCCAGGAAAGGGCTCACATCTGATCTTTTGGGTTCTTCTAAATGTTTTAGGACCAGCTGTCAGATGACATGATTAGCTTTATGGCAACAGCACTGCTATTTCAACTGCAGTGATGATACTCTTTTTTTGGTGGTCCCAAGTGGGTTCTGAGCACTATAATTTCCTCATTCACATTAGCACTGCATGCTTTCTAAGCTCTCAAATGCCAGGCAATGTTTAATGTGCGATTAATAAATGAATTTGGAATTGTCAGCTCTTTCTTGTCAACAAGGTATGTTTTATCTTCAAAACAAACAAACAAGGCAAAACAAAGCAGCCTTCCAGCAAAGCTCCAGACAAATGAAATATTTTAAAAAATGGATTGATGTAGCTAAGAACCCTGCTGAATTATCTCAGTTCTATTGGATTTCAACTACAAAACTAGTATCTGTGAATGTCAGATAGAGGTCCAGCCCTGATACATTTAATTATCAGTATCTTCCCCTGAGAAATCTGATTATTCTAGGCAATGCTCCCCAAGAAAGTTATTATCTTGATTTGATCTATTTAAGAAAGGATTTAATCTATTTAAGAAAGAGGTTATGATGAAGCAAGTAGAGGAGGGTATTGCTTCTTTTGTTGAACACTGATGTGTTTCTAATTCACTTGCAGAATACCAGATTCTGTGGAAATGCACATAATGATGCAATTACTGAAAATTCAATCATAATGATACCAACTGACACTCCCACAAGGACTCCTCTCTGAGAAATGAACCCAGAGGAAGGAAAAATCCATGTTCCTGCTGTTCAGCTAGACATTAACCGGGCACAGGTTTAGAGGGGTTGAAAAAGGTTCACCGGTCTGCCTCAAAATGTGAGTTAGGTATGTAGGAGATTGAAGAGTGGATGTTGTGGAAGAAATGATCAGTGAAGAAATGGAAAAGACAGAAATTGGAGAAGTATCTGTGGCTGGGTAACAGCTGACTCAGAGACACAATTCTTTTTGAGTTCCTGCTTTGCAGGCAGTGTTAGACCTTAGTTCACATCTTCCCAAGCTGATGTTATCTAACTTATGTCCTGAGGTGCTGGGCATGCACGCTCCTATTTAAAACAGTACATACAAGTATATCATGTCCTCAGGAAGACAGTGAATGCATGAACTCTGTTACCTGTATTGGCAACTCCAAACTGGCCACAAACCTGCTTGGTTTTTGAACCTACCACCTAGAATAGAAGCCATGGACTCTGTACTGGTGAGGAGGACTTTCCATTGTACCTTTTGCTTTTGTGAAGAAACTGCTTGTACGGATAAATATTTTACCTCTACACAGCCAGGTCCATCCTCATCCCAGCAAATAAACCCTGGGGTTGTAGATGTCTGTCTTGAAGTGCCAGAATAGTGCCACAGCGCTGATTGATTTCTACTGCATAAGGAAGTCTTCAGTCTAACTGTGATCAGAATCAGGTTTTTGATGACTCAGTACTGGGAGATGTAAATTCCAAAATACAAAGGAAATCAGAACAGAACCTGACTTTTGAAAACAGCAGTAGGTCCCCAAATGAGATAAAAATACAAAATGAAATGAAACATGCTAAAAGGAGGTTCAGTGTCTTAAAATTCAAGCATTCTTCAGATGATAAAAATGAATGCATTAATATAAAGCAATAGGAAATTTTCTAAAATATTTTCCTCTCTATTTTTTTCTGAGTCTCCTTCTGCATTTAGAACCAATATTCATACAGTATATTCTGACATCTTGAAATAACAATGGACACAAGTATAATTCAACGTTGCTGTCTCACGTGCTATTTTATTTGCCTGAAATAAACAGAAATCTTCATTTCTCAATGGCTATTCACTGGAAAAGGTACATAAAACCTTGCCAGATGATAAACTGAACAGATCATAAAAGAATATTAGTATCATAAAACTTTAAAAAGCATAAATGAGTAGATAATATGAGGGGTGGGATTTACTAGTTGAAAGGTGGTAGCAGAATCTAATAAGAGTGGTCTACTTTGCTTCTTATTAAGTTACAGTTACTGGGAAAAATGCAAAGATGATAATTTTAATAAAGGAGATGTTGGCTGCAGTCAACCTTTTTTGTCTCAGAGGTGAAATCTTAAACAGTCAAATGAGCATGAGAATAATATGGCCCCCATTAAAGTGATTTTAAATTTAAGCATAATTTTTTGTTAATACCACTGAGCAATGGGAATAATTAGAAGGGTTTCAGTAATGCTGAAGATTTGAATAATTAAAGACACAAGATTAATTTGAGAAGAGGCATCATTAACCTAAATCAAATATTAGATTTCTTGTAAAGGAGAGGGGGGTTAGCCATGACCACATTTTTCAGATAGGGAATCTCATTAAATACCATGGTTTGTGTTTTACTCTGCACCCACAGGATTTACTTGCATGAATATTAAATCTGTGTATATTGAATATAAGCTTTTAAATCCCATGATATGGCCTAACATTTTTGTACTGTGTAAAGTATTAATTGAATAATCTTGTTTTCATTTTGGATGATAACAGTTACCTAAAGGTCACACAGAATTTTTTGCAGGTAAAGAACAGTAAAAAATTCAAGCTTGATCTGGTCAAACTCTTTTTTCTGCCTGAAAATATTTCTTTCCAGGCTCCATTTAATAATGCCACAGCTGATTTTTTTTTATTATTATTTTTTTTATTATTTTTTTTTTTAATGAAACCTTTCTGTGAACACCCAATCAAAGAGTAAATACAGGACAGAATGTATATGTGCAGTACTGGGAACTGCAGTTAACCAAAATGCAAAGATGATAATTTTAATAAAGGAGATGTTGGCTGCAGTCAACCTTTTTTGTCTCAGAGGTGAAATCTTAAACAGTCAAATGAGCATGAGAATAATATGGCCCCCATTAAAGTGATTTTAAATTTAAGCATAATTTTTTGTTAATACCACTGAGCAATGGGAATAATTAGAAGGGTTTCAGTAATGCTGAAGATTTGAATAATTAAAGACACAAGATTAATTTGAGAAGAGGCATCATTAACCTAAATCAAATATTAGATTTCTTGTAAAGGAGAGGGGGGTTAGCCATGACCACATTTTTCAGATAGGGAATCTCATTAAATACCATGGTTTGTGTTTTACTCTGCACCCACAGGATTTACTTGCATGAATATTAAATCTGTGTATATTGAATATAAGCTTTTAAATCCCATGATATGGCCTAACATTTTTGTACTGTGTAAAGTATTAATTGAATAATCTTGTTTTCATTTTGGATGATAACAGTTACCTAAAGGTCACACAGAATTTTTTGCAGGTAAAGAACAGTAAAAAATTCAAGCTTGATCTGGTCAAACTCTTTTTTCTGCCTGAAAATATTTCTTTCCAGGCTCCATTTAATAATGCCACAGCTGATTTTTTTTTATTATTATTTTTTTTATTATTTTTTTTTTAATGAAACCTTTCTGTGAACACCCAATCAAAGAGTAAATACAGGACAGAATGTATATGTGCAGTACTGGGAACTGCAGTTAACCAACAAGGGAGTGAATTCCTCAAAGGAATAATGAGTAGTGCACTTTTGTTACTTGGTTGTTAACAAACATAGTGCATTTGTGTTGATTAAAATGTAGAAGTGGATAATTAAACAAAGAACTAATGTTAGAAAAGCAAAGTTTTTCTCCATTTATAGGAAAACAGTCCTTCATAAATATTGATTTGGGCTATATTTTATCCTACAATGTGGTGGCTTTCTATAAATATCAGTATCCGATAATGAGCACTTCTACTACTCATTATTTCTCTACTTGCAGAATTTAATGAATAGAAATGCATTCATTATATGGAAATCTATCTACCTGTTATGCCTTTGATGAAGCCAGCCCCTGATTTGAAATTTTGTCCGACATTAACTATATGCAAACAACTCTGTCTTATCTTTAATGATATGCCTGAAGAATTTATCAATGGAATTTATTAGATGCTAATTCATCTTCCATGCATTACTTAGGCAGCTGCATCACATGTTTGTATCACGTTTTGGAATATTGTTTCTCTGGGTTTTTTTTCCCATGTCCTTCCCAAAAGGGTTTTATGTGATGGAAACATGACCTATTTCTGAAACAGGTTTGAGTTCATTGACTCAAAAAAACCCTTTCCTTGTCTTGGTTGCTTGTGATAAATTTCCCAAGACAACCTGAATTTTGATTGAATCAGCACTCCATGGTTTATTCACTGGTCCATTAGAAAGTCAGCTTCTTCCACCTTCACTGCCACAAAGGGAGTGAGCTTACACTGACCAGGTTTGTCTGAGCAAGTGCTAACTCTGGATTGAAGCAGCACTTACTGCTTTATGCAAAGCTGGGCATTTTTGATTCCTAAGAGTTGCTGTCTCCACTGGGGCTTCTTTAGTGGCTGCAGTTCTTCCACCTCTATTTTCAGCACCCTGAACAGCAATCACTTAATGAACTTGGAGGTCTTGACTTGTGATAAACACAATAGTTAACAGCAGTTTTGCCCTACTGCAAGCAAGTCTTTGCAGTTGTCTACACAGTCCTTCTTGGTAAATGGACTTGGCAAATTGGCCATGCTCTTCTAATACCTAGAGGATGAACCTTCAATAAGTCCAGGAAAATGAGCAGAAAATTATTGTCCATTTAGATACCATATGCATTCTTCCTGATTACATATTCCTTGTGCCTTCCCTTCGTTCTTTTCTTAAGTATAGCTACGTTGAGCTGTTGTCTCTGGGCTTTTACTGTCATCAGCCTGGCAAGCCTTGTGAGAAGGGAAGCTTATTCCAAATGTTAAAAACACTCCTTTGAAGAAGAACAAAATAATCAATTTGATTTTAAATTATTCAAAGCTGTATTTCCTGTCCATGGGTGATTGGATTAAAAATACTGGCCCTAAACTGTACCTAGGATGTTCAGATTTGGTATGAAAAGATATGGTCTGCCCAGAGAGAAGTGAAATACTGGAATGTGCTGGTAAATGAAACCTCCATCTGTGGAGTTTTTCAAACAGGACTGTTGGGAATTGATCCTGTCCTGGGAAAGGAACCCGGATCTTACTTTCTATGAAAGCAGAAGAGCAAATGTACATTAAGTTACTGTATTGTAGTGGTTCTTTGATAAGGCGTCTAACCTCTAGCACCTTTCATCTCAAAATGCCTCTTCAGATCTGATTCTTCTTCATATTGTCTGCCTGCATGGGTACCTCCATCCATGGGGTGATTCTGGGGGAACACTCTTT
>NW_009954190.1:2372415-2388522 GCF_000747805.2 Chaetura pelagica | reverse complement strand
CTCTTTCTTTTCTTTCCTACCTGAAAAACCAAATCTCCCACCTTCCTAAGAAAGGAAAATGGCTATTTGGATCTCCTCTACACATACAATCTGTCTGGCAAATCTCTGTCCTTTTAGGCTGTGTCTGTGGTTTAGCTGGTGAGGAACCATGCCTGCAGCTGTCCATCTATCCTTCCTCCTTTTTTCCTTAACTCCTTTTTCCACTTCCATCTAGATCCTTGCCCCCAAGGCAAATCTATGTTTTATTCCCAAAACAAAGTTTTAGCTGATTTTGGTAGGCTCTTACTGGATGCCTTCTCTCACTTTGGTCAAGTTCTCCAACTCATTCACTTTCAGCACGAGCGTTTGGATCAATTACTTCTGATGTTAGCTTCCCTGGAGTGACAGGCAGAGCAAGCGCTTAGTTTGTTCCCCCAGGCATTCGTATTTTTATCCCCTCCTGAGTCACCTTCACTGTCACCTTCAGCCACAGCCCTGGCATATGAAAGAGCCACTGCAGCAGCTTTTCAGAAGAGACTGCATCAGCTAAGGCTGTCACTTCCTGATGATTTTTGTCCCTGTCAAGGACTGAAGAGCAGGCTGATCAAGTGCTGAAGTGGTTTAGGTTTTTGTTTTGTGTTTGTTTGTTTTTTTCTTCTTTGTTTGTTATATTTTGTGTGTGTGTGGAAGCTGACAGAGTCTTTTGACTCAATTGTTTTTTCCCAAAATATTCAGGACAACTCTCAGCTTCAAAACAAGACTGTAGAGTGAAGCCCTCTGTTAAATTCCCTGTGTATATGCTGTAATTGGTTTGCTTGGCCTACATGCATGTGGCTTGTCCTATTCCTCATGCAACCACTAGTTCTGTGAAAAACATGACCTTACAGCCAATTTAGAAGGTGTTACATTTCTAGAACCAGAAATAAATTAACACGAATGAACATTGCTCCATTGCAATTAAAACTGAGGATGATTCTGGTCTATGTTTCTGACTTTAAGACCTCACTTCCCCACTAAATTCATCATGCTCCAAGCCTGTGGAGAAGTGATTTTATTTCAGTCTTACTGTTCCTTCAACAAGGATCCAACAGTTATATTTCTTCAGGAATGAGATCCCATCCTTTTCCAGTTAACTCTTCAGGCTGCTAATGGTCCAGGGCATCTACATCATTTATAATGGCCTGGTCTTAGGCCCTGCAGATTTCTCATGTGAATTAGAGCAGAGTTTCAGCACTCTTTTTACAAAGTGGGCAGAAATGTAGAAATTAAGAATCCACTGGCATAAATTATAAAACATCTCCCAGAATGAAACATTGTGTGTTGCTTAGAAATTTGCTTTCTTGTGAAAACCCAACCAACTCCACCTGCTTAATGAATGCAATAGACATTTCAGAAGTTGTGACTGTTTCTGACTACAGGATGAGGTACATTTCAAGGTTTAGTGTCACCAAGCCCTCTCATTAAGGTCCTTTGTCAAGCTTTCAGATATAGACGCTGTTTAGGGTCAAGTTTTTGAATACATGTTTGGACCTACACATATTTTATAAATACACATAAATAAATAAATATATATAAATAAATATAATATATATTAAAATAGATAAATATATATAATATAGTATATATTTTATATATAAAATATGTGTTAAATATAAAAGATATATTTTATATATATAATACACATGCAGTGTCTCTACTTCCTTAATTTGCTAAGTAGATGTTTCAGGGAAGGATCTTCAAAAATATGTTAACAACAGGCTCAGAAAATAAGGCCTTGAAATTCAAGTTATTTAGATCTCCAGCTCCTATCTGGCTTAAATTAAGCTTGTAATTACCTTTGTAGGTCTTTTTAAAACATTTTCCAAGTACGGGATTTGACAACTTCTGTGAATTCTGTTGCAGCTTTATCTCATCCTTTACACATCTTTCCATTAGGGTAAAATCTGGAAGATGATAGATATTATTTTACTTATTCAAAGAGGAAGCTAGGCTTTTAGATTTTGACTATGCTATTGGATTAAATAATGACTGGGACAGTCACATCACAGTGCCTGGGGACTCATTCCCAAGCACTTGCTGAGATCACCTGGAGCCGTTTCTGACAGGTTGTTGTACTTTGCCACCTTGCCCGTTCTATGCAGCTTGGCCTTGGTGGTGAGGAAAATTTAATTTATTGGTGAAAAAATATAGCCCTATTTACCAGTGTTGACCATTTCAGAAAAGCCCTACACCAACATGTTGTGCATGTGTGTTGCACAATTCTGACAATATTAAAGTATAAACTGTATGTATTTTTTTTCCACATATATTAAATGAGTAATAAGATTTCACAGTCCCACAGAGGCTTATGTTTTCTTGTCCAATAAAGCTTAGTACCATTAAACATGATGAGACCATCTAATTTCCTTGTCCTCTGTTGTTCTGGGTTACTAATACAGTAAAGTATCTTCATGCATTAAGAGCAGGCTTTGCACAGAATGAAAGCTTATTTTTCAGTAAGCTCAGATGGCAGGATATGTTCACAACCAAATCAAAGCTCTAGAGACCAGTTCAAAGAAACTGTGCCTTCAGGATGCTTTTATTTTTTTTTTTTCCCAATAGGCAGACAGTTCAAAGAGTTTGACAACAATCCAAACAATATTTATTATTAACAACAACAACAATAATAATGCTTTTTACTATACCCAAAATAATTGTCTGAGAAAGACATATGCCTTAATTGCAAAACTACTTCTGGTGCAGAAGGGGAAAAAAAAAGCTCACAGTAAATGGCACTTTGGAGATGACATTTTCTTTCTTTTTCAATCTATTTTACAGCATTTTGGTGACTTTGTTGCTGTTTTGTTTGTTTGTTCATCTTCCCATTTGCCAGATGCTAAAGGCAAATTGGCTGAGGCTATATCTTTCTTAGCAATATAGATCTCTAGACTAGATCTTTACAGCAAAACAGTTTGGTTCTGAAGACATGATGTCTACATTATGCATGTTTTGAGAAAATAGGAGGAAAGGAGTGTGGTAACACTCTGGACTAAACCTAGTCTGGTCCCAAAATGGAAGGCCATTAACTGTTAATTACCTCTTTGAGTATTTTGTCTAGTTTGCAGCAGTCAGGCTGCTTGCTGAGTCTGCTGAGATGTGTGAACTCAGCAGAGTAAGGGGAGATACTCAGGAGCTTTGCTTTATAAGTCTCTCCTTCTTCTCAACAAAAGTGCTAAGGTAGGTGCACCCTGTTATCCTGTTGCTGTAAGATTAATATAAAATGAGCACTTCCCAAACTCTGTATTATCGTGTAGAAAAAAGATGTAAGCAAACACTGTGGGTTCAAATCTCATTCATATTTCCTTATATTACTGTTGCTTTGAAAGTTACTTGTGATTGCTGCTGGCACACAAATGAAATGAGTCAAAGCAGTCTAAAATAAACCAAATCAAATCAAATGTCCTTATTAGAAATGAGATTGGAATTGTCCAAGTTAAATGACTCTCTTGGTATTGAACTGAGAGCTAACATTACAATTTTAGATTAATGTATCTGTTTGTGGACAGCTCGGGAGTAGTAACAAAAGGAGGAATAGTACTCTTGTGTAAATCAGCTATGTTGATCTGTGCTTATAGTGGAGAATTGGGTTTGTGAATGTACCAGGTTTTCAGGGTATGTTTGCTATCCAACATGAGTGCATGTGAGTTAAGAGTACAAGTCCCTTTTTCAGGGTACAGATCATTATGTACAATTGTAGGTTAGGTGCTACCTGGAGATGTACACAGCCGTGAACAGTGTGGAGGTGCCTTATTTTGCTCAGGTTAGCTGGTGTGATGGAAAAAAACCACCTTGGGGTTACAAGTAACATGTCTAGGGCTCCCATTTTGTCCCAGTAATAGGAAATGCACCCAAGTGTTAAACTTTCCTTCATGTAGCTTGGTAGGCTGTGGGCTTGTTTTACAGGTGCCACAGCCATAAACTCAATGATGTCTCTGCCTGCTGTACTTTCCCTTCTAGCATGTCTGCTACTGAGAAGGACAAAGCTGAGAAAGTTGCTCAGAGATAAAATCAGACTGGAATTACTTTCTTCATTTCATCTTTTTCTTTAACCCTCATGAGTGGAAGTTCTGAGAATATTCATTTTTAGAGACACTTAAGCAAATGTTTCAGGCATGAAATAGCTCCTCAGAATGTGAAACTTCCCAGCAAAATTGAGCCTTGTCAGATTGGAGACTGCTAATAGCTGTCCTTTTCTACAGTCCACCCTCCTGAAGCAGAAATTAGGTCCCTGTGAAAGTTTTATGTCAGAAATAAAAGCTCCTGCAGACCTTTAGACACCTCTAGACAGCAGCAGCATACAGGTTTTGAGATTAAAATTTGACAGCAGGTGTTCAAACCAGATATCTAAACAACACCTGAATCCTGGTGAAGAAAAGCCAGTATAAGAAAACTGGTTTTTTTTGAGGAAGAAAATATTCCTGATCTGTGAAAACACAGATCTCAGATCCAGACACTGAGAGGTTCAGAAAAGATATGTCATCACCTGGGCTCGGGCCACATCATTGTTTCTCCCATAACCTTTCTAGTTAAAAACAAAATCCACATTATGGCACATGGAGAAAACAGAAAATCACAGTAAAACCTAGTATTTCAAAAAGAGAGAAAGCAAAAATCTTTCCAGACCTGAGATTTAACAGGTGTCACATCTGACATTGCATCCCCTGGTTGGCAAAAGAAATAGAGACATCAGCTGTTTTCTCAGGGCTGCTCTTTCTCATGCAAGGTTTGACACCGAGAGATGAAGTGGCTGACAAAGCACTGTCAAAGCCAGCACTTCAGATTTTGCAAACTGGCATCATTTCATTGCCACCTGCAGAGGTGCTACCTCAAACAAATGCGGGGAATATTTTCCAAATCATTTTTAGAGACCATGAAATGATAGAGTTTTTGATTCTTGGTGAAGTAAGGAGGGGGGGAAGCAAAACCACAACCATATGCTTCCAGAGGGCAGACTTTGGCCTGCTCAGAACACTGGCTCACAGATTCCCTTGGGAGACTTTCCTGAAGGGCAAAGAGGCCCAGGAAAGCTGGTAATTCTTCAAGAAGGAAGTTTTAACGTCACAGAAGCAGGTTGACCCCATGTGTCATGAGATGAACTGATGATGAAGATGACGGGCTTGGCTGAACTGGGAGCTTTTGCTGGAACAAAAGGAAAAAACTGAGAGTTCGCCACCTTTGGAAGAAGGGGCAGGCTACTCAAGAAGAGTAAAATAATCTCGTTAGGTCATGCAGAGAAAAAACTAGAAAGGCAAAAAGCCTAGCTAGAACTCAATCTAGCCACTGTTCTAATAGATGAAACAATGTTTTTTATAAATACATTGACAGTTAAAAGAGATCCAAGAAGAATCTCCATCCTTTACTAGAGGTGGTGGGGTGGAGACACATGGGACGGGACATTGGCACCAAGGATGAGGAGAAGGCTGAGGTATTTACTGCCTTTACCTAAGTCTTAAATAGTCAGACCAGTTTTCCTCAGGGTATAAACCTCCTGTGCTGGAAGACAAGGACAGAGAGAAGAATAAACCCCCCATAATCCAGGAGGAAGTAGTTATGGGAGCTTTTGCTGGAACAAAAGGAAAAAACTGAGAGTTCGCCACCTTTGGAAGAAGGGGCAGGCTACTCAAGAAGAGTAAAATAATCTCGTTAGGTCATGCAGAGAAAAAACTAGAAAGGCAAAAAGCCTAGCTAGAACTCAATCTAGCCACTGTTCTAATAGATGAAACAATGTTTTTTATAAATACATTGACAGTTAAAAGAGATCCAAGAAGAATCTCCATCCTTTACTAGAGGTGGTGGGGTGGAGACACATGGGACGGGACATTGGCACCAAGGATGAGGAGAAGGCTGAGGTATTTACTGCCTTTACCTAAGTCTTAAATAGTCAGACCAGTTTTCCTCAGGGTATAAACCTCCTGTGCTGGAAGACAAGGACAGAGAGAAGAATAAACCCCCCATAATCCAGGAGGAAGTAGTTAATGACCTGCTATGGCACCTGGACACTCACAAATCTATGGGGTCAGATGGGATCCACCCAAGAGTACTGAGGGCACCTGGTGGGGGAGCTTGCCAAGCCTATCAACAGTCCTGATTAACAAGGGAGGTCCCAGATGATTGGAGGCTTGCCAGTGTGACTCAAGAAGAGTCAGAAAGAGGATCTGGAGAACTACAGACCCCTTGGTATTGGGGACGATTATGGAGTGGTTCATCTTGAGGGACCTAACACAGCATGTGCAGGAGAACCAGGTAATCCTGCCCAGTCAGCACAGGTTCAGAAAGGGCAAGTCTTGCTTGACCAACCTCATCTCCTTCTATGACAAAGTGACCCATATAGGGTAAGGGAAAGGCTGTGGGTGTTGTCTTCTTGGACTTTAGTAAAGCCTTTCACACTGTCTCCCATGGCACTCTCCTGGAGAAGCTGGCAGCTCATGGCTTACACCTGTGTACTCTTCTCTCTTTAAAAAAAATGTCTGGATGACAGAACCCAGAGAGTTGTGGTGAATGCAGTTAAGTCCAGTTGGTAGCTGGTCA
The DNA here is from genome assembly GCF_000747805.2 of Chaetura pelagica. Taxonomy (NCBI): domain Eukaryota; kingdom Metazoa; phylum Chordata; class Aves; order Apodiformes; family Apodidae; genus Chaetura; species Chaetura pelagica. The sequence continues at coordinate 2,381,976 of NW_009954190.1, read as the reverse complement.
CCAGTAGTGAATGGGCTCAGTTTTGGGGTCAGATCCTTTTAATAAGCATATCAATCTGGATAAAGGGAATTGAGTGCACCCTCAGTAAGTTTACAGTCAACACCAAGCTGGGTAGACGTGTTGATCTGTCTGAGGGTAGGAAGGCTCTGCAGAGAGATCTGGACAGGCTGGATTGATGAATCAAGGCCAATTGTATGAGATTCAACAAGGCCAAGTGCTGGGTCCTGCACTTGGGTCATGACAACTCCATGCAACAGTAGAGGCTTGGGGATGAGTGGCTGGAAAGCTGTGTGGCAGAAAGGGACCTGCGGGTGCTGTTTGACAGCTGGCTGAACATGAGCCAGCAGTGTGCCAGATTGCCAAGAAGACCGATGGCATCCTGGCCTGCATCTGCAATAGTGTGCTCTAGCAGGATGAGGGAAGTGATTGCCTGCTTGTTCTTGGCACTGGTGAGGTGGCACCTTGAAAACTGCATTCAGTTTGGGGCTCTCCACTACAAGAAAGACATTGCGGTGGACTGTGTCCAGAGAAGGGTGACAAAGCTGTTGAATGATCCAGAGTACAAGTCTTATGAGGAGCATCTGAGGGAACTGAGATTGTTTAATCTGGAGGAGGCTGAGGGAAGACCTTATGTCTTTCTACAGCTACCTGAAAGGATGTTGCAGTGAGGTGGTGGTCTCAATCTCTTCTTACAAGTTACAAGCAATAGCAAAAGAGGAAATGGCCTCAAGTTGTACCAGGAGAGATTTAAGTTGGTTATTAGAAATTTATGCACCGAAAGAGTGGTCAAGAATTGGAACAGTCTGCCTAGGGAAGTGCTGAAGTCACCATTCGTGGCAGTGTACAAAAATCATGTAGACATGGCACTTCGGGGCATAGTTTAGCAGGCATTGCAGTGTTGGATTGACAGCTGCACTTGATGATCATAAAGGTCTTTTCCAACCTTAATAGTGATTTTATGATTCTATGATTCAAAACAAGTGTTATCTTCAATTTTAAATGTTTGAGAGTGAGGTAAACACCAGGGAACTACCTGAAAGTACCTTTTTAGTGAAGGCTACAGTCTTCCTTAGAAAGCCATTAATGCTTAGAAAAATGAACCTTGTCTCAGAAAAATATAAGTAATAAAAATCACAGGATTATAGGGTAATTCAAGTTGGAAGGGATCTGAGGGGGTCTGTACTCTGATCTGCTCAAAGCAGAGTCCACTATGAGGTCAGACCAGGTTTCTCAGGCTTTATCCAGTTAGGTCATGAAAAACATCAGTGGATGAAGACTGAATAGCATCTCTGGGCAATCTGCTCCACTGCTTGGTTGTGCACATTGCCTCAAATTCTTTTAACATAGATCTTTAACTTCTGCTTCAGAAGAGGAGGGAGAGATGTCAGGTGCGAAGAATCTTTTAAAAAATAAACAAAGTTTTACCTCTACTTCTTAGAATAATTGGATTAAATACCACAGGAGAGTCTATTTTCCCCAATGGATGAGGAGCATTTTTAGGAGGAACAGTTTCTAATTTTCCTTTCTATGAAGTCAGGGACTGTTGCTTTGGTGAAATCACATATTTTAAAACCTGAAACACTGGAAAATTGTTTATCAGGAAAGGTAATTGATTCAGCTGGTCATGAATAAGGCTGGAACCTTTTGGCTCCAGGTAAGCCCAGGTAAGATTAACTTTATCTTTAAGATTTCTCATGTTTTAGAAAACAACAACAACTATGACCTGCTTTCATTTTGATGGCAAAGCAACAATTATTTTATTGAAATTTTCATATATTTGATAAAATGTGGAATCTGGTCAAGTTTACAGAATTCAAGTGTTTTTCAAACCAGTCCACTTCCTCTGAAATAATTCATGAGTCAGAAAAAAATTACAGAAAATCCTGGGAAGAAACGGTGCTGGAGGCTGCCCTGTGGATGCCAGAGGATGGGGCAAAACTTTAGCATTGAAAAGAAAGGAAAAGGATTTTCACATAAGGTGATTTCTTGCCTCCCAAACACTCTTTTCAGCTCTAGTCTCTCTTGCATTTTTAAAAAGCAATTTCTCTTTTTCTAAAGGTAAATTTTCAAAAAATAAGGCAAATATGCTACCTAAACCTGCATTCAAACCAATAAAACAAACAAACCTGTCATGGAAAACAGCCTGAGAAAACAAGGAAGTAAACAGAACAAAGTGGTATGCCACAGTTGGGAGGCCCTTTCATGACATGGAAGCATTTCAGCAGCATTCAAGCCATGTTTAGGCAGATCTTGCTGATGAGCTGGAGCAATGTGAGCTTTTTTAGGGTTGGTTTCACTCTAGCGCTATTGAAACAAAGGGGAATCCTGCTACCCTCTTCCTTCTGCCCTTACATAAGACAGCTTGTATGGTTTTCCTCACCTCCATTCCCTTTTATATGCAAACCAGCCAAATCCCTTCTTCTTTCTAGTTCAAAGAGAGCTGCAAACATTTGGAAAGAATTACTACCAAGGACTACGCTGAAAACAAGGGGTATCTTGTTTGTTAAATGTAGCTGCTAGAACTTCCACTTTTGGCAGGAGTCTTCTGATGTTAACCTTAGTTTCTCACACTGTGGGTACACAAGTTCAGTTTTGTTACCTATTTTCAGAACTTCTGTAGCCCAAGGTGCTGAATCCTCATAGAGACAAGCCCACTTGGTAACACCAGTTGATTTAACAGCCTCCAGCAGACCTTCAACTGTGAATTTTCCTACCAATATTGTAAGGTCTGAAAAAGTGGTGAAATTTATATGTATGCAATACAGACATGTGCATGTGTTCTCTTATCTACTGTACTGCAATAAATTTCCATCTTTTTAAATCACAGGAAAAGCATGGAAGAAACTAAAGCGTCTGAGTGTTGGAAACTGAACAGGTGAGAGAGGAGGAGCTTCATTGTCCTTCACTGCAAACTTTGCCATAATACTTCAGAGAATACTGCCAGAGTAAATTAGCTGTCAGAGCAAATTAGTATAAAGTCTATAAAACTCACTTACTTACTTTCTGCCATGTGAATAATGAAGCCTGAAGAAATGTCAGTCAGTCAAATAGCATTTGAAGATAAGTACACCTCCATTGGTTCATTTTTTTTGGTTAAAAACTAGCATTATGTCTGTCCTACAAGATAAGTAGTTTTTACTGACCCTGGTTTTTTGTCCATCCTTTAGATTATTCATTCAAAAAGGTAAAACACTCTTGATAAATTGTTCAATTAGGGAAGCTGATATGCCAGTCTCATTGATAAATTTAACAATCAACGGAAGTAACAATACCCATCAAGTAATATCGTGACACAGTGTATAGAAAAAAAGAAATAAATAATGTTCTATTACCTTTATTTTCAGTGAGTAACAGAATTTATTCCTGAAACATGTAGTGACCATGGTTTGTGGTGATTGACTCTGTGAAGTCTTTTTAGGTGACTAAATCTTTTTTATGAAAAATGTATCTGTTTTTCATACTAAATCACTATTTCAATATCAGAATTTAGATAAATTTTTCCTTTAAAGGTCAACTTTCATTTTGCATATTTCCAAAATGCACTTAATTACATGTTTATATTTTAAAATTTTCAGATGAGTGGAAGTTAAGCAAGATCAATATTTACTTCTCCATTTACTGGGGGAGAAAAATGGTCGGTTCTGTCCTGTAATAAAACAAGGGGCTGTAGAAATATCTAGGATGTATTTAATAGTGAGAGTGCTAAACTGTGCATAGTTATGCAGATGCTGAAATAATGTCATTTATGGATTTTAAAATATATTTTTTTTAGAGGGGAACATCTGAGAATTGCTTCCTTATGGTTACAATTTCACTAATTAGACATCATCTCTACTTGCCCCTGACGCTTATATAGGAAAGAACTTCCTGATTTCCAATAAAATAAATGAAATTAGTGTGATTTACACTAAGGGTTTGTTTTGTAGTACTCTTGAAAAATAAAAACTTTCCCCATGGCAAAATTCTTTATTATTCTGATATTAAGAATCCCTAGAGCTTTGGTGTTTTATCATAGAAAAAGGAAGAGGAAGACATCAAATAAAAACATAGAATTAACAATGTTTCCTGCAATGTAGGATTTTTTTCCAAATGAACTGATGATTCATGATCCCATGTTATCATCCTTCTCAGTCAGAATGGAATAGGAGATGAAGGAGAAAGGGGTTACTGCAGGTGTGGAGGAAATACTTAGAGAAGATTGTATAGAAAATTCCCTTTAACTAGTAAAAAATCATTTACAGTAGTCCAGCTGTTCATTTACTTATTTTTCTTTTACACTTGGCATGAAAATAAGTGCATTATTTTTGCAGGGCATTTTTCTTTTTTTCTCTTTTCTTGCTGTTGAGATGTGGATTATCAGATACAGCTGGGAGATTGCTGTACTTGCAAAGCTGAGAGCAGCAAACTTGGGGAAGAGGAAGCAGAATATAAGATGCCAAGAAAAATACATATCTGCAGCACTAATATGTAGATTTTCAACACATTTTATTCACTTTAGGAGAGAAAGAAAAGCAAATAAAAATGCTAAGCAAAGACAGCTGTTCAATTCTGTATCAGAAAACTATATTTTATTTACCTCAAATTACTTCTGAGAATTTCATCTGAGTAAGAAGTTATGCACCTTCAACCATGAACTATTGGATAATGATGCTTTATATGGCTGGATAACTGTGTCTTCCATTCCAGTGGTGGCTTATTTTCAATGAAATGCAAAATCCTCCTCCTAGACAGGTCTGGGCAATTGTGGAGGCCATAATGCAGGAAAACATTCCTATCCAGGAAAACATGCACATACTTCTCTCTAAGCATTTGTAGACAGCAAGATGCAGGAGTAAAAATAGAATGGTAATGTATCACTTCTTGCAATAATTTTGCCTTTGAATAAAGTTAACCATTTGAAATTGTTGAAGCAAACATAAGAAATATTTTATTTTGGCAGTGAAAAAAACCCCAGGATTCATATTCATCGATCTTCATCTCACTCCTCTTTTTACATTTACAGGGCAGACCTTAAAATCTGCTGTACAATTCTTGTCTCTCTTTATAATAACTGAAGGAAAATGGACTGACATTATCTGTCTGGCTTAGATATCTAGCTTAGGATAAGACGAGCATTACTAGGCTAAAAGCAAAGAGCAGGTCCAAAGATCCGTGTCCAAAATGATGAATGAGATAAAGAAGACAACCCACACCTTGGTGTGTGAAATCAAGATAACAACGGTGGAAATTAGAAATAGAAAAGCTTTTTGAAATACGTGTTGTGAACCTTCATGTTTCCCAATGTGGGTGAAGTTCAAGGCATGAGTAAAATGCTGGCATTACAGAGCAACAGAGTGTACCACCTTCTTCTGGATTGTGGCAGCTGGCAGGATTTGGGTGCATTTCTCCCTGTTTGGAGAACTGTCTCCAAATCTTTGTCTATTTCTGTCCTCCTTGCTTGTATCTTTTACCAACCTCAGTAACTCAATTGGAAGATATAACAGAGCCATTCTCCTACTACTTACAAGAGTAGTAATGAGCATGACATTTTGAACAGAAGTTTTATATTTCTATTAATTATAAGGTTAAATATGTCTTAGCTAGATAATTAGACAGTTAACTCCAGCCATTGTCAACTTGCTGCTCCTTGGCCACTTTCTGCATCATGGGACATATAAACCTAACTGAGAAGCAGAATGAGAGAGCATGTTACACATACTGAACTATTAATTTTCTGTCTCCATAGGTGTCAAGAAGCCAAGGTGTGCCTTGGATTCAGGTATATACCCTTGATGGATTAATTTGACCTAAATGTAGACATCTGCAATGCAGATGCCAACACCAAAGCTAGCAGCTCTTCTAATGGTTTATCTCTAAAACCAATATACAGAACAGCACGCTTCCAGCATACATTTAGTCTGGTCTTGAATTAGTAATGTGAACTAGGTCAGATAACTATAAAGCACATCTTTCTTTCCATGAACTAGGGGGCTTAGCTCAGGTGGTGTCTACACAGAGTGAAGTGAGATTAAAGTCACCTGAATAATCAGCAAGAATTGTATGTGAACTTTCTTTGGGTGGACAAAGATGGAAGGTGTTTAGTACCAGCTCTTCTGACTGGAGAAGCTGAGTTTGCAGTTACATGAGCTCTATTGACTTGTTCACTTAGGAATGCTCTGGAAAAAAAAATGTCTGTTCTTGCAAAGTGATCAGTATAGATGACAGGTGGGACTGGACTTGAGAGACCAACAGCTTTATTATGTCCATCTTGTTACTAATACCATCTACCTCTGTATTTTTTTTCTTCCCTCTCCCTCGTAATCTTGACTTGCTCCAATTTCTTCCTCTTCTGAAAAATGTTAAGAAGATGGTCCTAAGTTTTGGAGGAAGAAAAATTATTTTGCCTGTTTACCAGTGGGCTTTGAATGAATCATTTGGGGGGAGAGGCCCTTCACATAGAAGAGGTTTGTCTGTTGGTTTTGTAGGCCTGTTTCTTCTGCTTAAGGTCTTAAATGAGAAGCAAACAGAAGATCTGTTCCAAAGGACTGATACATGGCAAACTCTAAAAAATCAAAATAAATGTAATTGTGATGTAATATAGGAGCTACAAACTTTATTGCTGCTTTGGTTCAAAGTCTTATGGGACCCATGAGTCTTTTGCCTTTTCAAAATCATGTCTCTATAGCCAAATTAACCGAAGCTCTAGTTCATCAGTACTCTAAAATTAAAAAAAAAAAAAAAAAAAAAAATTTAAAAAAAAAAAAAGTGTTAGATTGCAGCCAGCTACTTGGTAGTACCTAAATAACACTTTAAATGTCACTTTTTACATCAGTCATGTGAGAACACAGAAGCTGATGAGGAGTCTGCATAGTTTCTTTCTATTAGTATTTTCATAGAGTTTTTTTAACTGCTGTGTCACAACAGTCTGCTAACAGCAGTGAAAGTGCATAATCCTCTGTGTCCCTTAGGGATGACCTTGGTTTTATTTTCCTGTGACTGGCTGTTGTCATTGGTGTAATCCAAGATCAAAGAACCAGAAGGAAAGCAGTTTATTACTTCTTCACTCTTGAACTGCTACAGTTTCCAAAATGTTTGTGGTTTTTTTGTTTGGGTGGTGGTTGTTTTTTTTTGTAGGTGACACCACAGCCCTGTTTGCCCAGTTTTCACTCTTACATGTCCACATTACATTTCTGAATCAATGTTTCTCTTTTTCCTGAGATAGTGGGAGTTTTGCAGCTAAGCCTGGTGTGAAATAACAGGTTATTGTGTCTTTTCTCTTATGCATGCCTAAATGAACTAAATTTCTACAATGTACATAATTTAAAAAAAAGTCAGGAAAAAAATAAACTACTAAGGTGAAGTAAAAATTATGAACCGTTTCTGTGGTTTGAAAATGGTTTCACAAAGAATGAAGTTATTTTTTTATATTCTGCTAATGAAAAATGCAGTCAGGTTTTAAGTGTTTTTTTTTTGTACAGTATTGTGTGTGTGTGTTTGTAGGCTTTTGTGCTTTGTTCAAAAGGCAACTCATTTCACTTCAGCTGTTATCTGTCAAATAATGCTACAAGTAATAAATATTCATTGTTTGTTGTTTTTACAACAGATCATCATTGATACAGTTAAAAAAACATCAAGAAATGTAGTAACACTAGGTGGTAAACTAATGCAGGCAGAGATAATTTAAAATACTTTTTTTTCCCTAAATTAAGGTAAAAAGTGCACATTATTGTCCTCATTCTGCAGATGAGCAGACCTGTACAATTTCAGCAGTTTATCTGCATTAGACCTTGATCTTACTTTTCTCCCACAAACCTCCCATTCTTCCCTGGTGTCTGGAGAGCCCTGTTGTGGGAAGAAGACCTGGGCCATTGTATAAGAAGAGGGCTGGTGCTCTTTGAGCTGCTTCTTCTCAGTAACGTAAATGTCACATGCTGGGAGAAAAATCATTTGACTGCTTAGCCCACTGTCAGAGTGTCCCACTGCACGGAAAGCTGAACTCTGCAAGACTGTACTATAATGTCCTTTGAACTCATGGGTCATAACCCTGCCATCAAGATATTGCTTAAGAGATGAGAAAGGAAAAGATACTGAATTATTGACAAAGGCAAATATGACTTTCAAAACACAATCAATCAAGGATGCACAACAAAATCTCCTGTCTGTGTGGGACCACCTTTCAGCTCTGTTTGTTCTTTGCTGTTCAGGGTTCAGAAGGGGCAAAGTGAGCTGACTGGAAATACCTCTTTGAAATCTGTGCGGACACTGGGAGTGCTGGAGCACAAGTGAAAATATAAAGAAGTGGTGTTAATTTCAAGGTCCATTAGGCACAGAGGACCTGCTCTTTATCCCAGTGAAGTTAAACTCTCATTGCTTGTAAAACTCTCATTGGCTGTAGAGGTGCAGGATCAGTCCATGGAGAAAGGTTAAACAGTGCTGTGTTTGAAAAAAGGACATTATTGAGTCAGATAATTTTTTCTATTGTTAAAGGTACAACTTTCCAAATTCCTGGTGTGGCAGATACAAAACTCCAATAAGGGAATTTACCTGAATATAGTAGACAGATAGTTACAAGTTTACCAAGTTTAGGGCCTGAAGCTATTCAATATTTTAGCACGGATATCTGTATAATAACATTAATTCCTTCATTAAGTGTCTAGTCTAATGCATCTTCTTTCATAATAACAACCTAAGGTGAGTATAAAGAAGTAGAATTATATTGACAAAATCTGAGCAAAAAAAGCCTTGAAAATATTTCAGCCAGGAGCTCCTCATTCGTGTCCTCACACATGTTCTACATTTATTGCAGAGCTCATGTATAGCATAAAGGCAGTAAAGTATCTATCTATCAATACCTTTCTACTCATTTGACATTTAGAGACTCTCCTCTTCCTTTACCTTTGCTTTACTTTGTGACATTTTTATCAACTTCAACATTAATGTGGCAGGTTTTACAACTAATACACTTTAAAAGTACAAAGATGTCAGCAACATTAATTATTAAAAAAAAAATTACAGCTCCTGTTTTATCTCAGAGGTAATTGAGTGAGCTGTAATTATTTGCCTAGATTCATTAGATTCATGTTCTCATGACCTCCTCAGATTGGATTATTGTAATTCGTGGTGTGTCTGTCTGCTAAGGCAACACAGTGGCAGCCTTGAATGCAGTCAAAAAGGCAGAGGCAAGAGGATGGTTAAAAACCAAATTATTTAGGTACTTTATAATTCACTGCAAATTATTTCTCTATTATCCATTCATGATAATATTGCTATAATTCCTCAGTGTTTTGTGGATAATGACCCTTATACATGTTGTCACTTCTGGAGTTGTTGTTTAACCAGTGCCTTGGTTGTGTTCAGAGTAGCGTGGCTTTGAGCGACAAACCTGGTTTGTACAGTGGCATGTAAGATATGCCTGTGGGTCATATGTGACACATGTTTGTATCTTGACTGTGTCAGTTTTGTTTAAACTATGACTTTACTAGTTGGAGACCAGAGCTAGAACTGGTTTGAATTTAGTAACAGAAGAAGTAAATTGGAGAGTTAAGTGGGTGGAAAGTAAGAATGTTCCCTGCATTTTCAGTA
>NW_009954190.1:2347465-2372359 GCF_000747805.2 Chaetura pelagica | reverse complement strand
GGGAAAGGATATCTGAAATCAAAACTATGTGATAATTATACAACAGATACAGGACTAGCAATGTGTGGAGCAATATAGTGGAGCAGTCTACAGCAATGTCTTTGGTCCAGATACGGTCACCTCATAGAATAGCACCCTACTAAGAAACTCTTCTGATAAAAATTAATGAGAGTACTCCCACAGTATCACTCCATTTGATTTTGTGCCACCTGAATCTGTTCATTTGTACTCACAGAACACAGAAGGCTACCTATGGGAACTCTGAAGGGTGCCCAGTGGAACCTCAGCTGTTTTCTCAGCACTTGCAAGGTCACCACTAAACATTTCTTCGGCAATGGCTGTGCCTACAAAATGATTAACAGGCATAATCCTGTGCACTTGTGTCTATTGTCTACTATTAACTCTGGTCCAAATGCTCACATGTATGTGTAGAGGGTGACCCCAAAACAGAGGACTGTTGCTTGAAATTTTGGCCCTTTCTATATGCATTATATCTTGCTGTCTCTAACAGAATAATGTCCATAAAAACGTCCTATTTGGGGACCTTATGCCAGGGTAAACCAGACATGATTTAGTTAACTTGTATTAATAAAAAGGTCAGATTATATTAATTCCTCTAATAATTCACAATAATTAAATGCAGTCTTAAATAGCTTCCTGATAGAGAGCTAGTGTCTCATTAATCTTGAATGTACCAACCTGAGAACCCTAGGGAGGTCACATGGTAACTAAAATTTGAGGAATGCTGCATACAGCCCACTGCAATGATTCAACTCTGCAATTTAGATGGCAATAGAGTACACACATTTCTCAGCAAGGTGGAGATATGAACATGGGAGTTACTTATTAATGAGTAACAACATGAGAAACAATCATAATTAGGGACATGCTATATTTCTTCCCCATGATAATAAGCCCAACATAATTTAAAGCCCAAATCCTTCTTGCTTTTGTAAGCATATCTTCAGTAGGATGACTTCTGGGCTCAGGATGACAGAAAATTGGTCATCATACATCATTATACACAATACACCCCTACTCGTTTAAGTGAAAAACACTAAAATAAAATGAATTTTCCTGCTGTGATGTTAATTTTAACTTTTTGCACATTTTCAACTAAGTACTGTATTACTCAGCGTAACAGGCAGCTATCCTGAAAGTTATCTGTGTGAAATTCATGCCCATGCAGAGAGGCCTCTGTTTCATTAAGTCGATCCCATTTCCAAGGGTAAAATGAACTCTATTTTTCTCTCCTAGCCATCAGAAGTCCTGAAAACTGAGTTTGCACATTATAGCCTGTTATGTCCTTTGAAACCAAAGGAAAGTTTCCCACTAAATTAATTGGCCTTTGATTCAAGGTCAAAGTGGGAAAAAGCTTCATCTATTTAGGGCAGAAAGGACCACACTGGTCAGACATCCTGGCTTCTTGTAATGCAAGGCATAATTTCACCAGGTTAATGGATACATCGAGACTTCAACTTCTGATCAAGGTACTGCACATCTTTGAGAAAGGCAGCCAATTTTATGATAAAGAATTTCAAGGAAAGAGAACATATGATATACCAAATACAGGCATTAGTTAATTAACTTATAGTAAGAAATGGACACTTTCTAGCCTGATTTTGTCCACCATTAGCAAATCTAATAATGTTTCATAATGTAGAACTTTTCAAAAGGATACCCAGTGCCATAATCATGCTCCTAGCACACTGCATTCCTACCCAGTGATGGATCTGGCATTATCAACATCAGGAATAATTTGAAAAGAGTAAAATGTTGTTTCACTTCCCAAAAATATTTTACTGGTGCACTTTGTGTAATTAAATCAGTTCAGTCATTTGAAGAAGATGACTCTTCAAGGGCACAGGTAAAGAGTACTGTGAATAAACTGCAAATGAAAAATTGATGCAGAAGACAAGTAATACATGGAAACTCTGCCCTGCATTAATGAGAATGCTGCTAGGTAGCCATAAAGTCACTCCTGTCTAGAAGCAGGAATAAGATCAAATAAGGCTTTACTTCACTGAGGCTCACATTTGAGAAATCTGAGAAGTGAATGCAGTTGAATTTTGCCTCAGACATTGACTCTCTGCATGCTTGTATGACCAGGCTTGCTTTGGACACAGTCATACAGAGTGATTGATATTTACAACTACTTAGTGTGAACTCCTGTCAGAGTCTGACCCAAATTCCATTGAAACTGATGAGATTTTTCACTGGGAATATAACTGGGTTGTGAGGACCAATTCATTGAGGGTATTCAAGATGCCTAGCAGAGCAGTGGCTAAACTGAAGGTAAATTCTGTGTGAACTTTGATTCATATTAAGGGTATGGGTTCAGCTTTGCTGACTTCCAGTGTCATTTGCTGTAGATGTCTGCACCTCACTCTAGAGCAAACACCTACATCCAATACAGGAATCTCGCGATAATCTTCCCTGATTATTGTTGATTGTTTTTATTAATTTGATGTAATCAGAATCTGTGTGCTCAGCTATAGATACTTACATTGAAAACACCTGAAGTTAGATGGGTTGAGTCCTACCCTAGGTATCTATTTGCTTTTGGAAGTCTAACTAGACACTGGCAGATCGACCAAGGTGCCCTTGTTCAATTTATTGCAAAGGAAGGTAGGGGCTTAAATGCCTGCTAGATTATGGGCTTAAATGATTAAATATCTATATAAAACTGCCCCACAGTGCAAGTTAGTCACCTGCAAATGGTGACTTAGGCTGCCAAAGGCATGAATCTTTCAAGAGTTGCCTCTCTCTTTACATTTACGATATAGAATAGTAACAGTGAGTGCCAGAAGCTGGAGGCAGGAATCCTGGCTGTAACACTTGGTCTTTTGTGTTCATGTCTATGTCCTCACAGCAGTGCCTACTTTGTACTTTAGGCAGAGTATTTGCATCATCAAACTCTGTGCAATAAAGGTATAAAGAGGCAATACATACTGCTTTACACAGTTGTAAATGAAAAAGCAATGCATATTAACCAATGAAATGTGCTAAATTCAACTTAAATGCTTCCTGTTTTCTAATATGTAAGACATATAGCTAATTATCACTAATTCCCTCTTAATTAATAACTGAAATAAACTGAAATACCGTAATAGTATTAATTACAATCATTCTTTCAGACACTTCAAACAACATATTCCAAAGAGTTTTTTAAGTAAAACTGAATGGTAATGAACATATAATACAAAGAATAAGAGTTTGTTTTATTATTGTGCTGATTTTAGCTGGGATACAGTAGATTTTCTTCATGGTACCCTGCATAGTGTCTATGTTTTGGATTTGTGCTGAAAACAATGTTGATAACAAAGGGATGTTTCACTATTGTTGAGCAGCACTTATAGCATCAAAGCCTTTTCTGCTCCTCACCTCACCAGTGAGCAGGCTCGGGGTCCACAAGAAGTTGGGAGGGGACACAGCTGGGACAGCTGACCCCAACTGACCAGAGGGATGTCCCAGATCATATGACATCATGCTCAGCATGTAAAGGTGGGGAAAGAGGAAGGAAGGGGTGGGACATTTGGAGTGATGGCAAGTTACTTCCCAAGTAACCATAGCACATGAGGGGAACCCAGCTTTCCTAGAGATGGCTAAACACCTGCCTGATGATGGGAAGCAGTGAATGAATTCCTTGTTTTCTTTGTGTTGCTTGCTTATGTGGCTTCTGCTTTCCCTTTTAAGCTGTCTTTATTTCAACCCATGAGTTTTCTCACTTTCTTCCTTCTGATTCCCTCCCCCAATCCACTGGGAAAAGTGAGAGAGCAACCGTGTGGGGGTTAGTTGACAATAGGGATTAAACCATTACAATTACAAACTTGAATTTGTCTAACCCTAAAAGGAAAATACCCCTACCACAGAAATACTCTACTCCAATAACGGATTGCTAAAGATTAAAAGCTTTCATTTGCCTCAGGAGCCTTGTTGTTGCAAAGAGTTTTCATAGTCTCCTAACTTCTATGGTGCTGATAGAAATACATTTGTAGTCTAAATATGCTAGGAAAATGTTCCAGTAGAGATTGTGGAGTAGCTGGAGTGCTGCTGTGATTTACTTAATTCAAAGCGGTGCTTGAAAGAGACTTTTAATCTGCAGTGGACAGAAGCTGCAATGCTGATACTGAAAATGACATTTAGTGACAATTTCTGATGGCTTTTTCTGAGAGTGGCTTGGGAAAAGCATCTCACTGATAGCGGTGGAGTTAAGCTTTTGAATTTTACATATGAAGATGGTGGGGGGAGAGCTATATTTAGATGAAAGGGATTAACTTATTTCTAATATTGTGCAGCTGGGTGAGGTTGTTCTTTTTAACCCTGCCTATAAATCGCTGATGATAATTTTTTCATTAGTTTCACTGACCACACCGGAGGCCAGTAAAAAGGCCTCCAAAAGATCAAAGATCCAGAATTAAATGTTATTTATGTATGTAACAGCCATTCATCCCATGGAGTGATTTAGCTGATTTTAATTGAAAATTAGTATGCTAAATACTTTCAAGGATTTCAGCCCAAGTGATTTTTATGTAAAAATTTCTAAACAAAGTCCGGTGCTACAACTACATGCTTCCTGTCTTCTTAAACATTTGGGTGAATAGTCTTATTACACCTGCATTAACACAAACACCTCACAGCCCTGTTGTGCCATCTCACCATGTGTGCATTAAAGGCCAAGGTGGAAGGGCCTAGAAGTCAAAGAAAAGAAATTCTTGGCTGGCTTGCAGCCAAAGCAATGGGGCTGAATTGCTGGCTTCAGATCCAACAATAAACTCCACCTTTTTTGCCCTGAACCTGTTTGTAACGAAATCTACCTCATCAGTCATCTTGCAAAACTCTGCAAAACACATCACGTGGTTAACAATGCCTGCCCTGAAATTCAAATGTGCCATTAACCTAAGTTCAGTTGTGGATAGTGGTACAGTAGGAGGGAAGGATTCAAATAGAAGAGCTAGTTGACAATTTCATCTGTAGCTTTAGTGTAAACAGATTTCATAGAATCATAGAACTATTCAGGTTGGAAAAGACCCTTGGGATTGCCTATTCCAACCATCATACCTACTCTGCAAAATTCTCCCCCAAACCACATCCACCAACATCACATCCAAACGACTCTTCAACACATCCAGGGGTGGTGACTCAACCACCTTCCTGGACAGCCTATTCCAGTGTCTAAACACACTCTTTCTGTGAAAAAACATTCCCAACGTCCAGTCCAAACTCATCCTGCCACAAAGCCAAGCCACTCCCTCCTGCTTTGTCACCAACCACCTGTGAAAAGAGATCAGCACCAACCTCTCCACACATTTGAGAGAACTAATACAGTCCGAAACAAACCTGAGTTACTGGAGCTAGTAATCCACTTTAGTTATAGACATGAGATGTTGGGTATGGATTACAGTTTATTGAGGTATGCAGAGAACCACAAAAAAGAGGGGGAAAAAAAGAAATAAAAGTAAAAAATAATAATAATAAAAAAGAAAACCAGAAAAAAATCAGCGCTTGAAGCTTCTAAGAAAGAATCTGGTGAGGTGAAAATATTACTGGAGGTTAAATATGCCTGAGAAGACTGCTGATTATAATAGGAAACAACCTAGGTAAAAAAGAGGCTAAAAAAACTTTTCAAATACATATTTTTAAAAGCTTGTCATTATTTGAAAACTTGTACGTTGGAAGTTAAAGACACTATTAGATCCACAGAATATATTGCTGCATAACCTGAAATGGAAAAGGTGAGAAACATGCACTATCCACATTTTCCACAAGGGGTATGTGGAATTTCTAGGGTAAAAAGTTACAGATGACAGAGGAAAGAAGGCTTAAAGTCACTGTGACAGAGGTGGCGTGTTCAGTTTGCTTTTCTATGAGGCTTTCTGATAGAAAGGAAAGATTTCTACGTGCACAGAAAGGAGGAAGGGGATAGGAATAAATTTGAGTGAGTTAAGTTTTCAAAAATCAAAGCAATTTCTGTCCAGGCACAAAGAGACAGGAATGAAGATTGATAATGCAGCAATAGAAATGGGAGCACAGTGCAGAAATATAGTTATGGATGGTTAAATGTTTCTAACTAGTTGCAGACGTCTGTTGCCAGGAGATCCTATTTTAGGGCCTTAAGCACGTGCTTGATTTTAATGAGATTTATGCTCAGTCCAAATGTTAGGCATAGTGCAAGGACTTTGCTGAACCAGGATCAAAGAGAGAGAACTGTTATTTGATTTAAGTATGGTGATTTTGTTGTATTATTTTGAACTTATGAGAACAAATCCTAAATTTTTGTTGGAGATAACAGATTAGTAGGAAGATAGAAATAAGACTGAGTACAGCTTTCCTGGTCTTGGTTTGTACATGTGGACATGAGGTCAGCTTTAGTTATTAAAATTTAGACATGAAGAAGCAATAAGAGCAGCACTGTCACAAATTGGATGAGAATTGTGAAGCAATGGGGTAGAAATAAAGCGGAAAAATAGTCCAGAAGCTGTGTGAGAAGAGACTCTTACTACAGAGGAGCATTAAAAATGAACATACTACAAACAACCCAGACATAAAGACAGGTAAAAGTGAAGTCAGAGAAGAGATACAGTATGAGTCTCACCAACACCGGAGGGAGGAAAGTATAAGCTTGCGATAGGCAATGGGGTCAACACACTACAGAGTGTTTGCAACAGTTTTGGTACCTCCAGGGAGATGTTTGTCTTACATTTTCATGTTGCCATGAAATTGTGTGCTGTTGCTGACTAAACAGTGCTTCAGCCACATGCCCCCCTTGCTCTTCTGAAGTCTCTGCTCCTCACACTTCCTGTTTCTTCTTTCTCTTTCCTCTGTCACACTCTAGTACTTTCCTACTCACATGCATAGAAGAGTATTATTAATTCATACCCAGGTTTTTCCTTTGTACATATAGAAGGCAAATAAGAATGCAAAGACCAAGACACATCAGATATAGTTTGTCCTATGTAGAGAGGGAGCACTCGCTGAAATGAAGCAACACTAACCAACAGGGAGCATCTCTTATCCTCCATCTCTCTTTAGGTCTAAGGGTTCTTCTGGCAGTAGAGAGCATATTTCAGCATGTTTATTTAGCAAGTAGGACTGGAGGACTTTCATGTCATTACGGCAACTTCAAGTGCTGCCAGAATGAGGGTAATGTTTATAAAACCGATAAACAAAAAAGTATGGCAAAAAAGAATAAGGAAGAAAGGAAGTATGATTATCTAAAAATAATAAATAAAAGGAAACATCTTACCATCTGAAATGCCAGATACATAAAGAAACACATAATTTAAAGTCTCCTCATTGTGACTAGGCAAAACAGGGAAGCCAGCATCCACCATATATTTTGAAATCCCAAGCAATTAAGAGCAAATAAAAGAATAGTAAGGAAAAATATAAAATTGGTGATGCCTAAAGACTAAACAAACAAGTTTGACCTGGTTTTCTGTGCACATAAACAGTCATAATGTTTCTGAATTTAATTAAGCTACAGCTATTTATTCAGTACTCCCGTATTACTCTTACTAAGAGCAGAGACAGTCTATTGCAAAACAACACCTCAACAGTAAACCAGAGTGAAATACATATGTAAAATATTATATGTTTACCAGCAATTGTGCAATAAATACAGCAAAGCCCTTTTGAAAAATAAACAAAAAATGTAATTGCACAGACTCTTTGTCAAAATATATGTCTGAGTCCTGTAAGCATCTGAGTTCTTACCAAGGCTAATCCTGCTCACCTTACAGAAGTGCCCAGGCTTTTCACAATTGCCTTATAGCTGTCACATAAATGCACTGAGCCAGACCTCACAATGCTGAAATTATTACCTGCCCAAGTGGTAGCATTTTAAGCTTAATGAAACTGGTGCCCGTGTTTCTCCCAAAGGTAGAGGAGAGAGCTTGCAGCTAACTGCCCTATAGAAGGAGGATTTTGTCAACCTGCCTTTGACCAGAAATCTTTGCTTTCACTCAGAGCTATGAAGGTCAGAGAAGGTTCATCTCTTCAGACCTGCTGAGGCAACTGCACAAAGGGCTTGGCTGGGAAGGGTTTGATTACAAGGTAAAATAGATTATTCCACTCTGATTCACTTTGCAGGGCTTGCTACTCTTTTAATTTTTTTTCTGTAGACTATATTCTGAGTATAGGCACAATAGGGAGGTAATTTAGGTAATCGGAGTCATTTTGCTAGAACCAGGCAAGGGCATTTCAAATATTGATTGTAACATCTATGCGAGACAATTAAAGCCAGTAGGCAGAATCCATCCATAAATTTTGGGTGAACTGGAACCATTCTCCAGCCCTTGCTTGAGGATATACATGGTTTCTTAATGTACAACAAGTAACTTACCATGGCATTTTACTGTCAATATATAATTAGCTGCTAGTGTTGTTCATGTAACAGCTTTTCTCTAAAGAAAATATTCTGCTACTAAGACAAAGATAACAAAAACTCCCATCTAATAATATCCACCTTTCTGTGGGTCAGCAGTAAGGTCACTGAGTTCTAATGAAATATGTATTTCATTACACTTGATGAGATGTATGCATTAATTTCTGAGATAGCAGTGGACAGTATGCAATGGCATCTATTAATTTCCTTGCTTTTAACTGTTTGTGCTTTGTTAATAGAGGGGTAGCTAACTAAATTGGTTTTTGAAATAGGTTTTAAATATATTGCAAATTCATTCTTTAATACGTTTCCACTCAACACAGAAAAACTGGGAAGACTAAAGTGCTGTCTAGAGTATTTTTTCAGGCACAGTACCTTCACAGTGCAAACCCAGACAGAAGCCAAAGGCTTCAAGGACATCACATGGGGGTAAAAATAATGCATCTTTTCTTTAGAGTCTTAAAGTTAAGTGGGCTAGTCATGTGGGCTCACTGTTTTTGAATTGTAGAGCAGACTAGGCACTCCAGGGAGCAATGTATCCTACTTATGTCATGCAATGAGCTAGGTAGCTAGTGTGGACTAGACTGAGTGAGGGTCAACTGGGTCAAAATGTACCCATCTGCTGTCCCTGGCAGGAACAAGTCGTGTTCCCCACAGCTACATAGCAGAATGCATCCAGTATGTAAAAAGTGTGTTGCTCTATTTTAGTAGGCTAAAAGAGCTCTTTGAGAGTAAGTCTGTGTTAATTTTACTTTCTGCTAGGCTCATAACCTTTTTGTGTCTTCTATTCATTTCATAAACCTATGAACTTATGGCTAGAATTTAGTCTTTTTAGCATGATTTTCATTTTCTTTGTGTATCCTGTCCCTGGTCAAGATCACAAGCACTGCATAAATACAGTCTGGAACCCAAAAGATGCATTTCTGGGACAGGAAAGAGTAGAAGTGTGAGCTAAGAAGGCCTTTCTGCTTTCAGGACCATGATGCCATATGGCACATGTGTTGGGCAAATTGACAAGAGTATTGGTGCTCTTATGCAGCTCTCTGCATTACCAGTAGAGCTGTACCAAGAACTGATGTTACTGCTCAGTTTCTTGTAGGACATTTCACCTTCCACTCAAGTATACACAGAAAGTTCACATTTGAATACTTTCAGACACGTGGCCATACAAGGCAGATGATGAAAAAATACTGTTTGCCTTTCCTGATTCCAAGAGAAATTAAGGAAGAATTGTAGAATCATAGAATGGTTTGGGTTGGAAGGGACCTTAAAGACCATCTACTTGCAATGCCTCTGGGCAGGGACATGGGCAGGATCATGTCCTGCTAGATCAAGTTGCTCAAACCCCATCCAATCTATCCTTAAGCAGTTCTAGAGATAGGGCTTCCACAGCTTCCCCAGGCAATCTGTTCCAGTGTCTCACCACTATCATAGTGAAGGATTTCTTACTAATATCAAACCTAAATCTACCCTCTTCCATTTTAAAGTGATTATTCCTTGTACTATCAATACATGACCTTGTAAAAAGTCCCTCCCCTGCTTTCCTGTACGTCCCTTCAGGCACTGGAAAGCTGCTGTAAGTTCTCCCCAGAGCCTTCTCTTCTCCAGGCTGAACAAGCCCAACTGTCTCAGCCCATCTTCATAGAAGAGGTGCTTCAGCCCTCTGATCATCTTTGTGGCCCTCCTTTGGGCTTCCTCAAAGAGCTCCATGTCCTTCCTGTGTTGGGTACTCCAAAAGTGGACACAGTACTCCCAGCGGGGTCTCATGTGAGCAGAGTAGAGTGGGAGAATCACCTCCCTCAACCTGCTGGCTACCATTGGTTTTCTGGGCTGCAAACACACATTGCCAGCTCATATTGAGCTTCTTATCAGCCAACACCTCCAAGTCTTTTTCCTCAGGGCTGTTTTCAATCCGTTCTCCACCCACCCAGTATCTGTGCTTGGGATTGCCCTGACCCAGGTGCAGGACCTTGCACTTGGCCTTATTGAGCTTAATGAAGTTGCCATAAGCTCAAGCCTGTCAAGGTCCCTCCCGATGGCCTCCCTTCCTTCCAGTGGGTCAGCCATACCACACAACTTGGTGACATCAGCAAATGAGTGGAGGGTGCACTTGATTCCACTATCCATGTTGCCAATGATATTAAACAGTACTGGTACCAGTAGAAACCCATAAAGAGCACCACTTATCACTGGTCTCCATTTGAGCATCAAGCCATTGACCACTACTAGTCTTTGAGTGTGGTCATCCAGCTAACTCCTTATCCACTGACTGGTCCATTCATCATATGGAGTAGAATAGGAGGAAGGGTCTTCTTTCAATATCATGCAAAAACTTTTTGTAAGCAGAGAAATTAAACCTATATCTCCAACCCAGGGCCAAGACTGTTAAAGGTAGTGGGCACAACTGACATATCCTCTGCACTTGAATCAGCTGCCCAGACATGTACATGTAGTATTGTATAAGGTATTATAGTCTGCTGCTCAATCTTCAGCTGAGCCTCCAAAACAAAGGGATTTCTTCCTGTAAGTCCTGTGTTATATTTGACATTTCTATGTGAATTCTCTGGATATCCTCAGGTGTCTTTAGGTGGTACTATAGGTTTCTGGGGAAGAAACTGAATTGAGTTCTAAATGTTAAAAGCCTAATCATAAAACAATTAAATGGTGGAAATGAACCAGGACATTAAATATTTGTTTGAATTATGCAAAGCAATTTTGAACAGCGGAGTAAGCTGAGAAAATACAGGAAAACCATATTGTTCCCAATTTATGTACCTAATACAGTTTTTTTCATAGAAATCTGGAAGAGGTGTTTGTATAAAGTAGACAAATAGGTTTGGATAAGTAGGGGGAGATGAATTATTATACCTAACTTATGTTGCCTAATCTTTAAAACTTTTAAAAATACTTCAGAATCCTCTAGGGTACATTTACTGACAGCTTGAAGACATTTACTCTGCCATTAGTTACTTTTCTAGAAGCTATATTCTATATCTTATATGGTTTGTCTTTCTATGATGCTACTGCTTCTTTCTCAATTGGAAAATTCCTCTGAAATCTGTTTGTATGTGGCTGCTAAGCTCAAAAAAAAGGAATCCACCTCTGATTACATTTTGACAGAATAACTTTCTGAACCATCTTCCAAGAAAAAACATTCCTTCTTAACTAGGATTATAGCCAGCTAGATACTTTGTTATGCAAATGAATATTTCTCTGCAGACACTATAATCCATGTTGGAGGTTTTCTTGAACTCTAAAGCCACTTTATTTTGGATTCACAGAGATATAGTTGCAAAACAAAATAAGCCCTGAGATAGAATTTTTGAGACTGAATAGAGAGAATTAAGTGGATAGTAGAAGTCAGCAATGTCAACATTTCCTAGTATGATTTTGTTTTTCCTGAGAATCAATCCTTCTTGAAGGTATTGGATTATTTTTTTTCTCCTGGATGAGTCAAAAAATGAGCTTATGTGAAATTTGTTTCCCATTCTATATAAGGATCTCTTTCATCATAGAAAGTTTTAAGAATTCTGTTTGCAAAATATGATTTTAAAAATAATCTTGATGTCGTGAGTTTCCAGAATATTAGTTCTATGGTGTGGTCATTGCCCAGAGTATGCAGTAACATTTTTGGTTATGCAGCTGACCACATATTAAATGACCACGCTGTTCTTTCTCTGACCCTAAGGTACTGGTGGTTCATTTGGAAGCTGTGACTCAGTTTGGACATGTACTGACTTCTCTTCAGTAGTTTATTTCTTTCCTAGATTATTTTAAGGATGGTAATATGTATTTCGGCTATGTTTCCACAGGCTCTTCCCCTGGAGATCTATAGGACTCCATCTGTTCAAAACAGCTGCCAAATACTCTTGTGCTTGTATGTGTCTGTCTGCCTATGCATAAATAAAAAGTACAGTAGTAAGAAAGTCTGAAACTTTTCTCTGGTTGTGATACTACCTGCATTTTTCCAATGCATAGGTTTACATATTCGTCACCAAAGAAGGGAGATTACCTTTTCTTAGCTAAGATTACATGCTGCATGTCAGCTATGTGTCCTTGCTTCCCTGTAAGCAGGCAGACCTTCTTGATTCTTTTTTTTTTCATTTGTTATGGGGAGTGCTTGATTGTAGAGAAGGGATAGTTGGGGGCTGTGATTTGTATTACAATTATTATAGGGAGGTTTTAGGGAGATTCAATTTGTCTGGGTGTCTTGACAGCTCAGAGTTTTTCTGGATCCATAGCTCTGATCTTCAGGTGGCTGTGGCAGGTTGGTTTGCAGGCTGACATTCTTCTTTCTGAAGCGCATTGCTAGTTATCCACACCATTGCTAACTTCAGGTTAATCTGCCGTAACATGGCCTGTACTGTTCTTTGCTGCACGGGAAGGCAGTTCAGACTTTTGATGATGTACAACACAGCATTCCAATTGTTCAACCGATAAAAGCAGATGACCCCATGCTTCAATTTCTTTATCAGCTTCCTGTTCCTTTAGGGACATCATTCAGTGTAGGGGTGACTTTCTGTAAAGCCCTAAATAGGCCAGCACTAGCATCTTTTAGATACACACACTACTACTCATGGAGTATATGTTTTCTGTTTTCAGCATTCTAATGCTCCCTAGAGATATTAGATATTAACAGAAACCTATGAGTAAATAATTGCATTAATTTTGGAGATGCTAGAGCATAAATTATTACACAAAAAGAAAACTATAACATATAAATATAATAGAACAATTTTTCCAAGTGTACCCCATGTTATTTGATAATTTTACCTCTTGAATTTATTGGGAGTTTTACAATAGATGCAAATGGAAGAGTTATTGAATGGTTTGAGAAATCCACTCCAGAAAAGGCCTGTGTCAACGCAGAGATTTTTGGCTTAATGCTGAAATAAGTTTCAGCTGATTTCCCCAAAATGAAACACATCTTCTGGAAACAGAAAACAAATCTCAAACCACAGACTCAGGTTAGTGAATTTGTACAATCAGCTTGTCTTGTCAAGGATAATATGCATGGATAAAATAAGTCAAACTAATTATATTGCATGTAGGGCAGTAATTTACTTTTCATAATTTATGGCACTTGTTGTTGGCTTTCACTTTTACTGTGAAATTATGTTGTACACTTTTCTCATATACATTGCTTTTCTGCTTAATTAAAGGAGTGGAAGACAACACATAAATATAAACTTTTTGCCATTTAA
The DNA here is from genome assembly GCF_000747805.2 of Chaetura pelagica. NCBI lineage: Eukaryota > Metazoa > Chordata > Aves > Apodiformes > Apodidae > Chaetura > Chaetura pelagica. The sequence continues at coordinate 2,358,769 of NW_009954190.1, read as the reverse complement.
AAAAATATATTAATAATTCTCGGCACTTACATAGAAATCAATATAAGCAAAGTACTGTATAAGTAGTAACTATTAAATCCTTACACTATCCTCACTAAGGAAAGCAATTAAATATTACTATCCTAAGTTTACAAATAAAAATGTGAACTGGAGAAGATTCAATTGTGTCCAAGGCATCAGAAATATTTTATTTCAGCAGCAGGATTTTCTCAGGATCCAGCAGCTACTTTCAAACCACCATAAGAGATTTTCTCCTTTAGTGTACTAATGACATGTAAGAAAAGAGGCTGGACATTTTCTTTGTGTTAATATACACTAGCTATTTCAATAAAACTTTGGTTTGCAGCAAAGGCTGCAGAGATACCTTCCAGTAATACAGAGGCTGTAATAGATGCAAGTAGGAGTTTTTCCACCTTCTGCCTCACTGCTTAAAGAATAAAACAAATCAGGGCGTAGGATTTTGGAGAGTAACTTATCCTCTTTATGCATACTGTATTGAAATCTGTGCACCCACTTGTGATGAACTAAATGTATTCCAGAATATTGCTGTTTAGAGGTAATCCAAGCAAGTGCCATCATACACGATTTGTTTTCAGGACTCTGAATTTGCAGGGTTTGGTGTTGCATGTGATTGCATTTTTAACATATGGAACCATCACAGTATTGTTACATACACTTTGCCAAATCAAAAGAGAAACCAGGTGGTCTTACTAGTGCCAAGTTAGCACTGTGTAACTTGTGGCTATGGATTCCCTTCAGTATTTCTTATCTACTGGAACTCTGGACAGAACAAGGGTTTATTGGCATGTCAAAGCAACATAGAAAGACCCTTGAAGCATTACAGGAGGTCTGGATTACAGCCTACATGAGATGTTTATAAGCATATTTTTACACTGCTTTGAGTTTACTTGAATCAAACAAAGCTTGAGTACAGTCCTCTCTTCTCTAAGGTCTGAAAGATGCCTGTAGTAAACAATCCTCTCAGGAGTGAGAGCAATTGAACTCAGACTGGGGACCAGATTGTTTCTTGCTGTGCATCACTGCATAATGATTAAAGCTGGACAAAAGCAGATATTAAGATCTGGCTGAAGCTGTGATATTGCAAGTGTTGTACAGTGAGGTTTTCTTTATCATATTACTCAGAGGAAGTGTCTCATTAGACACTGCCAGGAGGTCAAGCACCTGCCTTGTCTCCCTGGTACACCTGTTTTTGCCATAATAAAAAGTACTGATTTGCTATCATTTAATGAATATTTCAGAATAATTGAATCATAGAATAATTTATATTGGAAAAGACCTTTAAGATCATCAAGTCAAAAAATTACCCTAACAGTGTCATGTCCCTCAGCACTGCACCTTACATATTTTTTAAATAGCTCCAGGGATGGAGACTCCACCACTTCCCTGGGCAGCTCCATTCACCACCTGGTCTCTCTGGGTGTGGCCAAACAGCTAGTTTTTTATCCAGTGAAAAGTACACCTTTTCAAGCCATGAGCAGCCAGTTTCTCCAGGAGAATGTTGTGGGAAACAGTGTCAAAGGCTTTATTAAAGTTCAGGTAAACAACATCCACAGCCTTTCCCTCATCCACCATGCGGGTCACCTTGTCATAAAAGGAGATGAGGGTCAGCAAGCAGGACCTGCCTTTCAGGAACCCAAGCTGACTGGGCCTGATCACCTGGTTGTCCTGTATATACCACATGATGGCACTCAAAATTATCTGCTCCATAACCTTCTCCAGCACTGAGGTCAGGCTGATTGGCTGTAGTTCCCTGACTCCTTCTTCCTGCCTTTCTTGTAAGGAGATGTCATATTTGCTGAACTCCAGTCAGCTGGGAGCTCCTGGATTAGTCAGGACTGATGATAAATAATGGAAACTGATTTGGTGAGCTATTCTGCCAACTCCCTCAAAATGCTTGGGTGGATACCACCTGTCACCCCAGATTTCTTTCTAAATGGTGTAGCAGGTTGCTAACCATTTCCCCTTGGATTATGGGGGCTTCATTTTGCTCCCCATCCCTGTCTTCCAGCTCAGGCGGCTGGGTACCCCAGCAACAACTGAACTTACTGCTAAAGGCTAAGTCAAAGAAGGCATTAGGTACCTCAGCCTTTTCCTCATCCTTTGTCACTATGTTTCCACTTGCATCCAATAAACAATGGACATTCTCCTTAGTCCTTTTGTTGCTAATGTATTTATAAAAGCATTTAATTGTCTTTTATAGTAGTAGCCAGAACAGCTGTAGAGAGAACAGAGAAAGCAGAACAATGAAAAATGAAAGTCAGGGAATTCAGCAAGCTTGGCTTCAACTTAAGAGTCTACTTTGATTTGTACAACTCATGTAAGATCCCAGAGTTCTAGTGTTAATCAAAACCCACCTGATCTCTACCTGTCCCTCCATCAGGGTAGTGATATCCTTGTCAGGTGCATTCTCTGTCATATAAACGACTCCATCAAGGTGCCTCTTGTATCTCATGGTGCTTGAGATGGATACTAGATAGCTATATTTATACACCTGAATTTAGATGTTTACTGCAGAGCAAACTGGATCATTTTCTGAACTTCTCATTCAAAGTGTCTGCTCCCACTGAGACACAGAAGAGACTTAAGATTCATCTCACTCTGAACTGAAACCAGGCACAGAAACATAGGTACTTGGTCAGATTTCAGATTTCCCAAGATATTTTACACGAGGCTGCTAATGCAATAAACAGAGAGACAAATGCCAACCCAGGAACATCCATGGGGTAAGGGCATCACAAATGGTACAAGATACCTCATTTAAACAAATGAACTGTGCCCAAGATTTGTGCTGACAGGATCCAGAGGTATCTGCTGCTCATTTAGTCACCTACACACACAGGCGACTAGTTTTGGGTGCCTTAAACTGAAACCTATATCTCCAGGATGACTGGATACTTATAAGTCAATAGGAATTAATGTTTTTGTTGTCATTTTACCATCATTAAGTACTCCTTCTGATTAATGTAACATCAGAAGAGAGGAGAAAAAAATGCTGAGGGAAAAAAAAAAGATAAACAGAGATTTGCTAATGAAGAAACACAGAAGCAACAAAATGTTTTATTAAACGTAGGTATACACCTAGGTGTTGCAAACAGTCCTACAGATTGTTTTCCATAATAATTTAATGTTACTTAAGGATGTTGATGAATAAATTTCAAATTTTGTTGTGAACATTTCTTTTTAAAGCTTTTGTAAGCTTTGAGATTATAGCATAAGCCTGTTTAGTTTATGACAGAAACTGTGGTATGTGTGACTTAAAAACTTTAATCTTTTGAGTATGGTGTTTCTTTCATCAGACAATGACAAATTGCTCTTTATGATGGGCAAGTTCTGAACTTCCAAAATCTGAATCTTGCCTTATTCTTGCCAAACTCGAAGTTATTCTAATCACAGAATCACAGAATCTTAGGGGTTGAAAAGGACCTCGAAAGATCATCTAGTCCAACGCCCCTGCCAGAGCAGGGTCACCTAGAGCACATCACACAGGAATGTGTCCAGGTGGGTTTTGAATGTCTCCACAACATCTCTGAGCAGCCTGTTCTAGTGCTCTGTCACAATTGTACAATGATCTTTTTTAAATGTTCAGAATTATCAATACTTAGTTTAATGTGGGCAAATCTGTGCCATCATCATTTAGGATCCTCCATGATTTTATTGTAGGCTTGTAGTGACATAATCTCGAAAGACAATAATTGCTTGTTGTAGAAGGTTAGATGGTACATATTCTACAACCCGGCTCAGAACTCAAATCTAAAGGCTAATCAAGGATTCCCTTAAATACTGTCAGGCTTAACCATATTTTTCCACTCACTAATAACAAATCTATATTCTTGTCTGGAGACTTTCCTAGGTACATGTGATACAGATTTTATTCATTACAATATATTGTTGCAGTTATTCTAAGAAATATATTAGTAATTAAACTTGTTAAGGTTTTTTGGATGGAATAATTGTTAGATGGCATTGTTTTGCAACCAAAAGAGGTGCAGCATCATTTATATAGTGAGTGAGTTTCCCAACATATCTTGTATTTTATTTATTTCATCAATCTTAAAGGAACAAACATCCTGGATGACCAGGATTGTAATCTATTTCTTTTATTAAAGTTAAGAATCAGGACTATACATTAGAATGAATGCTTACTAAACCCATTGTAGAATTTATCTACATTGTTACTTCTATTTTTTTTTTCTGGAAAATCACAGCAGATAGGTCAGCTAATTTGAGTTTATAAAATTAGAAAAGGCACTAAAAAGAAATCTTTCCTCTTGAACCTAATCACATTATATCTATTTCCACATCTATTTACAGAGTTAACATGTCGTGGTTATGTTATTTCTGTCTATCAACCAGTCTATCAGTCAGCAACTGTGAAAATAATTCCTGCCAGTGAATTTTGATAATCATTCAAACCTCCTAGTGTGAATTTCTTTTACCTAAGATGAGGACAAGAGTCAAGGTAGATAGACCATAACTTTGTAAACTGACATATTAGCCCCATAGTAGTTCACCCATAGTTTACACAGATGAGAAGTGACAGATTATTTAAAAACAAAATAACTTGCATCTGGAGATGATATGTTATTCAGATCTCTGAGACAAACTCTGAGGTCTGGATCCTGGATTCAGTCCATTTAATGTTAAACATGCAACTGAAATGCTTACATTTGTAGGCTACTTGCCCTAGGCAACCTTTTATTTACAATGAAGATAGACACTTCCAAGGAGTGATTCAGATCTTAGGTGGTGAGATAATGGGAGCACAACATTAAAGTACTCTATCACTAACGCCTTGAGATAATCAATTTTATGTATTAATTTACAATTAAAATCTCTGCTTTGAAGTTGCTATCTCTATTTTTTGCCCAAGTATTCATACGCTAGGGAATTTAGCTGAAAAATTCTCTATGAAAAATCAACAACACAGGATATGCAGGCACAATATTAAGAAAATGCAAATTAATCCCAAAGCAGAAAAAAAAAAAAAAAAAAAAGCAAATAAAATAAAAATCTAGCTTAAGGAGCATAATGCCACATGAGCTGCAACTGAACATCAAGATTCACAAGGAAGGAGTATGGGACCTGTCTATGGGCACACCCTTATGCACATGCATTGTCATCTACTCAAAACTGTGCAGTTGCTGTAAAAGGTAACGCTGGAAGAGAGGCTACAGACAGTGATACACTGAGAGAGAGAAAAACCTACTTTCTGTGCTTGTTTTGTTGTTGTTGGTTTTTTTTTTATTTCTGATTACTAGCTATCGTGCCAAGTGCCATCTTCATACAAGGACACATTTGTTACAGTACAAATGCCTTTGTTTCTGATTAATTCTGTGTTTATTAAAATTTTATTCATGTTTTGTGATTTACAGTTTTTTGTCCCCACACACATACTCATTTAGTTACATAAATAGGTTATTTGCCATTGAAAACCTGGAGTGCCTTCTTGAGTGATATGTGTACTAGCTTTTGCAGGTTTGCAGATGACACGACTGAGAAAAAATTCAGAGAAAGTTCTGTTTCTGTTTCCTCCAGGCTAGAGTGACACCAGACAACATTATCACCCTGGAGATCTTCTCCAGAAAAAAAAAAAAAAAAGGACATGCTTGTTCCATGCTTTTTAGTATCCTGGTAACACCAATCTCATTCACTGTTGGGTAACTAGAGGCAAACTGATGACTAAAGTAGAATACTGAACTTATAGAACAACAACTATGTCTGTCCTGCAAAAGGCTGACTGAGGAGGCTGCCTCCAACCTAAAAGAAAAGTTCTGCATCATTATTGAGGTTGGCTCAAGCTTCTGTCTCACCTAATATTTTTGCTATAGTAGAAGCTTGTAACATATAGACAGACCAGATATGTTAGCCATGGAGAGACATTGCCTATTAGACTGATTGCCTAGACAGTCCTTGCAAGTTGTTCTAGTAATTCTAACAACCAGGATGCCTCTGAAATATGCAGTGATGACACCACTATAATAAAGACATTTATAGAAGGCTAACTCTCTCATTTACCTGTGAAAGAAAATGCCGGTAACTCACTTTTCAGCTGCCAGGCCTCACACGTCTGCTTTTAGGAGACTATGTACAGCCTTTGATCTTAAGCAGAAACCAGACAACCCAAACCTTATGGCAACACCTTCTTTTGTCCTTTTCAAACTAGCCTTGTAGTCTAACTACTCATCCAAGACTGAGGAGCAGGTTCTCTACCTCTTTGTCTTGAGTGGTCATTTTCATATGGTGCCACCACAACACACCCTTGACATTTTTGGAGGAAACAATGTTACAGAAAGTCCTGGGAGCAGAGCACAGAGGAGTAGGACATTAATGATTATACTGGAGTTAGGTTGTTTATTGCTAGCTCGGTTTTGTCCCATGAACTTTAATTTCTTGGCAGCAGAGTGGCTCTACATTAGCAGAAAATGTCAAACGTTCTCATTCTGAATTACTGTGATGCAGGGCTTTGGGCCAGCAATCTGGCTTGAAACAAGCCTAGGAGGGCTTTGCCCAGAATACAGGTAAACCACTTTCTTTGAGTGCACTTTGATTACAAGCATATAATGAAAGAGACAGTCTCTGTCACTATGACGTTGGTTATGCTCAAGATCTTTGGTAGCTCTGAGGATTTGTGCAGAGCCTTGGTAGCTGCCCACCTACAGCAAAATCACCACACAGCTCTAGATCAGGATAATGAAAAAGCATATAACTCGGAACTGATATTTCTTAATGTGCATAGTGTATCAGAAAATTTTCACAGAAGTCAGAAGTAAGAGAGGCCTGTGTCTAGAGTGAAGGTGGGTCTCCACATAGGCAGGTGCCAAAAGGGGCAGTCCTGATTTTCAAAAGGTTTTATTTATCCATCTCCACACAGGCTTAGTTAAGCCTTAAATGTGCTATTTGAGTCAATTATCTATCTGATATGAGCAAAAGCCTGCAGACTTACTCAAGCACATACAACAATTTTCTGTAGTTTTTTTCTGTAGTTAGTGGAATGGCAATACTCCTGTGTGGTTTTCAACTCACTGTTGCTACTGTGACACCATCAGTCAGCAACACCTTCACTCTCCACAGTTAGAGTGCTGAGAGTATTCTTGCTTTTCTGAATATCACCTGGTGCAGTCATACAACTCAGCACATCAGAGATTAAGAGAAAATAAATTAAGTGGAATAATCACTCAATTTTTTCTAGGTTAAAGTGCTGAATATGAAATAAAATAAAATAATAATAATGAGCTGGGTCTTTGTGAGGAATAAGGATGTTATGAGAGCTGCTGCACTTGCATTGGATGGAAACTGGAAATCTCACAAAAAGAAAGTCAGTCGTGATCTGCCACCCAAAGCATTTCCAGATTCCCAGCCTGACTCAAAGAAAAGGCTACACAGTCAAGTGGCTATAGAAAAGTTAGGTAGATTCTTATTACTGTGTTCACTGATCAGCTGGCAATAAAGGAAAACCTCACAAAGTATTCCCCAAACAGAATACAGTGCTTTTCAGAAAAAGCCTAAGAGAGTGTAATTAATTTAGACTTATTAAGACCAAGAAATAAAATAGCTTAAAAAGGGCTTGTACACAATGGAACCATAGTAAAGTCCAAAGAATTAAACATTGAAATTGTCTGTTTGTTGGTTTTGTGGGTTTTTTTAAATTATCTAATCATCAAGGTAGTTGGACAAATATGGACAAATGTAAAAAGAGAATTTTAAATGCAACTAATAGCTTACAAAATTATCCACAATTAAGGGATGACTGCATATCAATCAGGAGATCACAAAGATACGAGGACAGAGGCTTCTTTTAAACAAATGTCAATTTCAATAGCAATTCCCAACAAACTATTTAATCACAATATTTTAAAGTGATTAGTGCTTTGTCATGGTGCTGTTAGGTCATCACAAATACAGTAATGTGAATTCATTGCAGTGTTTTGTTAATAATGTGAGCAGCTAGGAAACACAACAATCCATTGATTTAGATCTTATTCTGCTCTAATGTGTTTTTTATGTTGAAACCCCAGGCCTTGATGGATAGCCATTAGCATGCATTTCTTTACCTCTGCAATGTTTGAGCTCCTTAGTGCTTTGTGTGTCTTATTTAAAGAACAAGGAGGGAAAAAAGAGTCTTTTGAACAGATGGTGCCTGACATATGTATTAAATGTAGCAGGTGTAGGAAAGCCCTGCTAGCTGGAACAAGTTTTTCTCTCCATTTAAGAATGGGCTGCATATGCATGTATTTGTTCATCCCCTTATAGAGGACAAGAAAGCCATCAAGATGCCAACTGCCTGTTGTTAGATTCATACGGAGACATGTACGTTCTGAGCACAGGACATTATCACAGTTGGACACAAAAGCCTGTTGCCAATGATGCGAGAAAGAGAAACAAAGATAATATGTTTAGTTCATCAGAAAGATGAAAGTTTCCATGTAGTTAATGTGTGTGTTCTGTGTGTTGCTAATGAACCCAAACAAATTCAGAGAGCAAAACTATTCTGCAATAAAAATGAAACATTTGGTGAAATCAAGTCAAAGATCATGATCTTTATTGAATTTTCCTTCTCTTTTGAAAACTGTATTAAAATATCTCCTGAATAGAGTACACGGGTGCTTTTCCATTTGCATTTTTTTAAATTAAACACTCAGTTTGATTCTAATTTATATTAGAGAAGACTAATAATTTCTCTGCTCTATAAGAAAACTGAACTCAGCATATCTTTATTTTCCATAAATTTTCTGCTGCCCTTTCCTAAAGGACAAAGTAAGAAGGTAGAGTGTTATAAAAATTATTAAATTGATAAAAAATTAAGACTTAATATAGCTGAGAAAATCAGAAGTTTGCACAATGGATCATACCTGATTTTTTTGCCTGGCCTCTAAAGGACATATAACAAATATGAGTGTGCTGGGTCCCTTTTTGGAAACTTCCTGACTAAATTATTTTTCATTATCTTGACTGATTACAAATACATTTGACAGTGAACTTCAGAGTAACTTCCAAGAAGATTCTGAAAATAAGTATCTAAAGAGGGAGGAGTAGGATTCACATTAGTGACCTCTGTGAGTAAAAGGCTTTAATGTGAGCTAGCTGAACTAGTAGATGCCAGCAGCAGCTCCAGGCTGACGTGTTTGTGGAACTACTCGTTCTTATCAAGCAATTTTTGCTTTTTGCACTTCTGGGTTAGTGGGGAAAAGAAAGATGCATGGCAAATCCTGACCAATTGTACCCCATGGAAGCAGTACATTTAGTTCCTTGCTTTCAGTGAAATTACATGAACATGAGCAAATATACAACCTAGCTTATAGTTTTCAGTGGATCTTGTTAAGCTTTTAACTGAAAGTTTGGCAATTCTTAAATTAGTTTTGCTGTTGTACAGAGATAAGTTTCAAGCAATTAAGGAGACACTAAGATTACTTTGTTACACGACTATAAGTATCCACAGATCTCTCCTTTTTGAATGTAAAGTTTATTTTGATGTATGAATGAGACAAAAATGCATACATGTACTTTTCTTCAGTATCACGACAGGTGTACTGGTTTGGAAGAAATATGTGAAGTCTCAACATAGAAAAGCTAAGCAGCTGAGTGGGTTTTCCTTGTAGATAAATGTATTTTTTAGAATACATGATACATGCTCTTCCTCAAAATGAAGTTCTTACTTCATGTGCAGTATGTTTTCTAATTTATTTGTTGTCGTGTTTTTTTGTAGTTTTGTAGATTTGCTTTTTGTTGTTTTTGTGGTTTTTTGTTTGTTTGTTTTTGTTTGTTTGTTGGTTGGTTGTGGGTTTTTTGTTCTTTTCTTACAGCACTTTTTTTTTTTCCTTATTCTTAAGAAAAATACATCTCTAGCAACTGAGCCTGGCACACATCTTATAGTGACAAGATCAGGTGAAAGCATCACCACAGAAACATGTTACTGTCACATGGATCTAATGTCATTATTATACAAGGCCAGGAGAATTACTTAAATAATCTTAATATGTTCATTTGTGAAAAATGGGAACCAGTTTATGGAATAGCTAATCTGGCAGTGATCTGCCTGAGAACTGGTGCTGATGTGTAATCACCTTCCTGATGCTGCAATTTGCCTGCTTTTCTGTACTCTATTTCTATGTATATGGTAACATACGGGATGAAGCTGGAGGGAAAAAGAAAGTATCACAAAACATACAAATGTCCACTAGGATTAAGTGCATCTCTGTATAGCTGTTGATACCCCTCTATCGATGCCACAGTGGTTATTTGAGCATTTCATTGCAACACACAAACATAGGAAATGCTACTATTTTTTCTCTTAAAAAATGCAAATCCCTAGATATACTTTAAAAGGCATTAAGGAAATAAAAAATCCTGACTGTGAAATGCACATTGTTAATATATGATATTTTTTAGTATACACAATACTTTATTTTTAGAATATTGTTATTTCAAAGTGAAAGTTCAGAAACATAGGGAACCTGCCTGTTTAAAATCCTCTCATGTCTCAGATAGATACTGTATCAAAATACACCTAGCTCTCTAATGCTTGTATTCAGTAGATACTTCACTTCTTCCTCTGAAAGTTTCCTTGCAGCTAATATTAGACAACCATTTTGAAAGTGCCTGTTAAGGAAAACGACCCACTGAAGCCCAGCACTGAGGCAGGTTAGGTCAAGTTAACAGCATCACAGTATCACTCTGGTTGGAAAGACCTTCGAGATCATTGAGTTCAACCACTTACCCTAGCTCTGCCATGTCCAAGTTAGTGCAGCCTCCCAGGATATACAAAGAACATTTGCAGGTGTTACCTACCTTGTAGAATGGTCAGAAAGGTGGGATATTCCTCTAGAAGGAAATAGACCTACACCTTGATTGCCCCTAGGGTGGATGGAACGTGCAGTTGACACAGCTATTCAGTCTGCCAGGGCGTTGATGAGCCCTCCCTCTTGGAGCAGCCTGGATGCAATGGGGCACTCCCAACCAAAGGCGGCAGCAAGAGAGCCTGCCTGTCTGGGAAGATTAACTCTCACCTTATGGTTTTAGAGATTAACTAGGAGGAAGAATCATTGAGCTTTTATATCCAGCTCCTTCTGATGATATATCTCTTACATGAAATTTCTGTTGGGTAGGAAGTCCCAAGAGCAAAGTCCAGAACCTTGTTGCTGCCTGTCCTTTTCCTCCTACAAGAAATACCTGTTTGAAATGCAAATGTAGTAGATTTGCTTAAAGTCACCCAATTGGTCCATTCTAAAGATCAGCGAATTATGAACCTGCTGAAGTACTTGGCATGACTTGCCTGGTTTCAGCAGG
>NW_009954190.1:2307981-2347346 GCF_000747805.2 Chaetura pelagica | reverse complement strand
CAGGATCACAGCTTGATTTGCTGTGCAGCTATAGCCAGAAAGATGCAGGAAGCAAGGGATGAGTACATGAAGTTATGTTCAGAAACACAGCTTTTGGTTTATGCAGTGATAAATACTATAGTGATAGCAAAATCAGTAATGCTTTTGCTATCCTTATGCTCACATATTTTATCTTTAACATGCATACAAACCCCAGAAATACCATGTTTTCATTTGGATCCATTTATTAATCCATGCTGTTATACCAACCATTAGTTTACTTTGGATACATGGTAGAATTCTTTTGTAAAATAGTTAAAATGTGAAAAATACAGGAGACCCATATGTTATCAACATGCATAGGCAATTTCCTTTCCACTGCATTTTCACAAGCTTAAACTCTGTTATGGTCTTAAATAATAGAAGAAGTGCAATGATTTATATTATCACAGACAGCAGAAAGGTACTGATGTGACATCTCCTATACAATGACATAGAATATTAGAGAGGTGTCATGTTTTTGTAATTCAGATTGTTAGTATCTGAGACTTCATATCTTTTCCCTTTCTATCCAACTTTTCTTCAAATGATAATCTGCATTGCAAAATATGCCTTGTATTTAAATTTAATTATTTGTACAGTATCTTGCAGCTAATTATATAAGCTTCACAGTGTGATAATTTCAAAGACAAGTGTGGAATGAGGTGAGACAATATTAAAATTTGTAAGTTGTTTTTAAAGAACAGAGGTCCAAAGCAGAGTATAGTAAGCTGGAAATACTTGCCTTTGAAATTTGTAATATAGTTCACCCGCTAAATACAGTTGGCAGCAAGAATTGTCTGATTCAAAGAGTTAAGAAAATTTCTTAAAGCTAACAAAACCAGCACTTTCAGCTTCTAGCTAGAATTTATATGATCTTTATATACTTTTACTAGGAAATTTTAATTCTTCTCTGTTTTCACTGAAATGCATGAAACAACTAAGATTTCAACAAGGAAAAAGATGAAATGCCAGCTCGGGTAATAATTTTAAAAAAATACATGTAAAGTAAACAGCCAGTATAGTAATTCATTTTCCCACAGAGCTGAGAGAATATTCAGTAATAGCTTTTTACTTTATTCATGTCACTTTTTAAATCTACAGTGGAGGAAACCCAAATGGCAGCCATGAATATTTGCCCAAAGAAATCTGCTTTTGTGACCAGGACTAGGAAGCCTTTTTATAATTTCTCATCCAACACTGAGTATATGTGTAAATAATATTATTAGAAAAACTCATAGCAAATGTCGGAAGTTTGGATTTTTGTTTAAAATAATATTTATACAATTCTTGTTCCTCTGCGGGAAAGCAAGATGGGAAAGAAAGTTACGGGGTAGGGTCTAAGAATAAGTGATTACCTCTAGAATTTCTCTAAAGGAGAGGACTGAGGATGACTCTTCAGCCCAGACACCTGACCCTTCTGTTTTCCAGATTTCAGAATTTGGTGACAGGCATTGCCAGAGCACCCCTTGTGCAGGGTGTTGAAGGCCTGGGAGACCATGGTGGATGAGGGCATTCACATCAGTGGTGTGCTCCAGGCTGTCCAGGAGGCAGTCATTGCGACAGAAGAGGAATGAGCCATAGCACGTGCCCTGCTTACACCTGCTGTGAAAACAGAGCAAGCACAGCACCAGTACTGAATTTTTAACACCAGGTTGTGTGAGAGGTTTTTCTTCCTGCAGCTGTACACCAATTTCCTTCGTCAAAGTCAGCAGGAGAGAATAAGGACCCTCAAAGCCATACTGTGGGCAGGCCTGGGTGCCCCTGGCATCTGGTGGGAAGCTCAGGTTGCTCCAGGTTGTGCCTTTACCTCCATGGTTCATCACAGATGAAGCAGGATGGTGGTCTTCTGCTGCTTCCAGTCAAGTCGTGGGCTTCCAGGCAAAGGCCTCTGCACCACTGCCTGAACCTCAAATCTGTAAGTAGGATTAATCTTCTTGTTTTGTCATGTGTTCTTAATTTCTGCTTCTTCTCAAGAGATCATGGTGACTGACACAGGGCTGACTTTTAATTCTCAGTGTTGGGATAGTTGTGCTCTTCTTTCTCCTATTGAAACCACTTCTTTTCACCTTACACATAGGGTAAAAAAGAGGTGATCCACACCTAGAAATCACTTTTATAACAAGTTATAGCATTTATTGTTTCTAGCATTGCAGAGAATATATTTTAAAAATCAGAAGTGAAATCATGCAATGAAGTACAGTACATACTTATTAAATGGGCCTTAAATAATAACTCTTTTCTTGCATGTTTCTCTATGAAGACTTGTCACACAAGTCTGTTATGTGCTTCTGTTCAGAAGTTATTTTTATCCTAATGTTAAAAATGAAGTTTCCTCCTTTTTTTTCAGTTTTTCTAGAAGTAGGAGCACTGAAGTATACATGACACAGTTTAGCTTTAATTATTCTCAAGTGAGCAAATGAAGCTTGAAATATATTAAGCAATACATTACTTGGGTGACTTCAGTTATATTCTCATAAAATCAAAACAAAACACCTCTGGATTTTAGTAAATCAAAAATCGTATTACAAGTCTGCCTCTTATTCAAATGAACAATTATTATTTCTAACCTTTGTTGGCTATCTCTTGCATATGCAGCTACATATTTTAAAGATTTAAAAATATATTCAGCTGTTTAAGTAATTGTTGATCATAACTGTGATAAATGGTTAACCAGTTTAATCTGCATCTAACTCAATATATATATTTTTCTGTCACAATGGGAAATATGTTATCCAGTTGTACTTGCATATTTTTAATTTAGGTTTTTTGTTGTGTTTTTTTTTGTTTGTTGTTGTTTTTTCCTTCATTTTAACCCTAGGTAGGGAGGGCTGTGGGTGCTGAACCTCAGTAATCCTCTGTCATTCTCTGAACAGGGCATAGACTAAGACCATGAGAGAGGCTAAATGGAACTATATGGCTCTCCTCAGTTCTACTGTACAGGCTCCATTGATACTTCATCACTTTCTTGACGTGTTTTGAAAAATTTTACTTCAAAGTGTAGTTCCAGTCTCAAAAAAACAGTTTTGTAGAAATAGCAGCATAATGTTTTGCATTTATTGACTTTGGATCAGCTCCAAAGTGAAAGTGCTCATTTGAACTGGGAGAAAAACAAGAATTTTTTCAGCTTTGAGTCCTGCTAACTCAGTCTGACCTCAAAAATAAATTGAGATATTTTTCAAATTAAAAAACACAATAAAGATTGTGTCTTTTGTTCCAACTATTCCTTTAACTTAATAAAATTACACTTATATGGCTACTTGGCCACTCAGTGAAATATGGGCAAATAATTTACAATTGCCCAGCTAAAAAGAAGTTACGTCAGCTATTTCAGAGGGTTTAGTTTTTCAAGGTCAGCAGGCATAAAAGGTGTTAGACAATTATTTTCTTCACTGAAGGTAGCAGAAGTGACATTGTAGGCACATGGGGAGAAGACGTTGATTTTTACTGTTCTGAGTAGAACTGCTCTTTAAAATACACACTGGGCAAAAACAGCTTTTGAGAAGTCCTGTGGTTATTTTGCACATGGAATAGGATTTCTTTAATGGGAGTTTTGGGTCTTGAGCAGTTGGAATCAGAATTAGTTAGGGCTGATAGCACTTGCAATCTGATTTAAGTTAAAGTTTCTTAGAGACCTAGCTGCCAAAAATAATTTTTTTTTAAAAAAATAAATTAAATAAATAAAAGAAAAAAGAGAAACTCACATACTAGCACAGAAAACCATGAAGATGTAGCACAAGTCTGCCCCGTGGGACTTACAGGCTGGAGGCAGGGAACGAGATATTTTTCTGTTAATACTCCATGATACCTGAAGTATTCTGTTAATTTGGGGACCTGTCTCATGACTTTTAATGGTTCAGACTGGCACTATTCCTGCCGAGCACAGAAGAGGTGGACAGGTTTTGCTGAGGCAATGAAAGTCCCCAGGAAAGCCAAACTGTGGCTGAAACAGCTGTTGGCACAGAGCCCTGGGCTGCAGCCATGCCTGTTTTGTTGCTCTGAGTTACCGAAAGACACCAAGACAAGTTCTAACTCTCTGTTTTTGTTAGAGTACAATTATTAACCCAGAAAAAGTAATGTTAAGAACAGGGAAAATTCAGGTCTCTTGGGTGATACATTAAACACAACACCAAAAAACCTAAGCGTCTCCCATGAATACTGTGTCCTTTGTGTCCTGGTCCTTTTCTAATTCTTTCTGGACTGAAGTAAATCTTACCATTCTTTCTGGGTTCCATAAAACCTTCCCTTTGCCTTGGTTGGTCTTTGCTTCTGATGCCAAAAGGCTTCCTGGACATCTCCCAAACTTCCTGGGGCAGCTTGTCTACATTCACATTCCTTGCTTCTGTCCAGGAGATTTTGCACAGCCACAACAGTGTAAACAATAGCCCTTTTTCTAGCTTGCTGGCCATTACAATTTTTCTTGCACTATATTCCGTTAATAACTTAAATATATCATACAATGCATGGAAGCAATATGCACAGTTGAGATTTTTTTTTTAACATGTTATAAAGTTAAAATATCACCTGAAGGAGTGCTCTTTTTCTGAGATGAATTTCTTGAATTGAAAACTCTGAAGCAGTCTCAAGTTAACACTGGCTACATTTGTAAATCTGTCCTTTCCTTTTTAGACCTCATACCAGGATACTTCAAATAAAATATTAAGTAAAAAGGAAAATGTATCCATGCCTATAGTTTCCAAGTACCTATAATTAATACATTTTAAAATATACATATTTAAACTTTTTTGACATCAATTATTCTACTGTGAACTACTATACCAATTATTATGTAAATTATATGCAATTTGCAAAGATTCCTATGAAAATGAAAGGTAAGATCATATTAGCACCCTGTTAGCAATAGGCTACATGAGACAGCATGATAATCCTGAGATCTATGGAATTCTTTGGATTAAAAATATAAAGAAATAATTCCAAGCTATAAGTCTTAAAAAAACACTTAATATTTTATTTTTTTTTATTACTTTTGTTCACGTCATTTACTTTTAAATTAATTCCTCAACACATGGTGAATGAGAATACATGTTATCTGCTACAGAATCATCTATATCTTTCATGCATTGGCTGCCAGTCTTTGATGAGGCTCACTTGTGAAATTCAGTTCTTCAGCTGTTTCCAAACTTTTTCAGACTTTAAATTCATGCTTTTAGGGAGGGAACTGACAAAGTTTTTTCAAACTGAGAGGCCGTTCTTCCAATTAATGTTCAAAGACTTCACATCTGGTGTCTCAGGTTTCACTTTGCAAGATAAAATTAAATGTAGTAAGTGGCTTGTGAAATTTTACATTGGTGATAGGTATATTTGCAACTACAATAGAAAATGTCTGGAGTTCAGCTATAAAGCTTTTTTATCACAACTAAGAATGCAAAATATCTCCCAAATTGCACACCATCATAATCATTAGTCAATACTGATCTTTATTATTGTATTTAGACAATTTTAGTTTACTTACAAAAATAGACTTGAAAAATGAAAGGACAACCATTTCAAGTCTCTGTTTTAAAAGCTGGGAGGTAAATAGACCTTATAGAATTATTTTTTTTTCAATGCAAAGTGAATATGACAGTGTCTCCCCACTTTCAATTTTAAATATCTTTATTCTGTGGGGAAAATGATATTGTAAATGTGGTGTAGAATGAAATATTTTCTGAGTGACTGCATTTTGGATGCTATACTGTAGACACAACAAAAAATAGTAAACAAAGAGTATTAATTATTATTGCACTGCACCTCCCCACACTAATCCTTATTGCCCCTGGCTCTATTCATCACTAATAATGTATTCAAGGATAGAAATAGGGACATAACTGGGTGATTGCTCATCAGACATAAACAAAATTACTACTCATGTTTATTTTCCAATCCGTCATCTGCACTATCTTCACTATGTGGTTTTGATTTTACCCTACTTTTGTCAAACCTAGATCTGGTTAACACCTGAGCATTTTACTTCATTAAATAAAAATCCTTTCTGAAATATTTTTTGCTGGACCCTTGTTTCAGCCTGTATCCTTTCCACAATACTATGTTTTCACAGTTTACAGAATTGTAATTAAATAAAATTCAAAACTTTTAAACAAAGTAACATTTTATGAAGTAAATCTGCAATGAAACTTGAAAGGTTTTCCTCAATTATCTGTACTTGTTTTGTCATGCTGGACAGATGCCTGTCTAATATGAACACTCAAAAACTGCCAGCAATGGAAAGTGCAGAGGATTGATTCCTGGGACAATCAATCTTCAAAGTAGAAAATCTTTCTAAGAAACTAACCTAAACGTCTTTTGTCCTGAATTACATCTTGTCCTTGTCTCACAAATACGGAAAGCAACCTACTCCTTAGTTTCCACGGCTTCTCAAAAATGTGATGAATGTCATTTTACAACCCCTCACTTTTTTATCGCAGAATGAATAGAATATTTTTCTTCAAACTTTCCTTAGAAGTTGCATTTTTAGATCACCATTCATTTGCCTTGATCTGCCTGAGACCTGCTCTCAAATTAGTGCGTGTCTATCCAGAAGAGTTTTTGGTTCCCAAAATTAGACATAGGATTTCACCTGCAGTCCTACCAATGCTGGATGAAAGAGCAGGTTTACTTTTTGTATCATCTGTATAAAATATATTATTTTTTATACACCCCAGATAGTACTTTACCCTTTTTCAATAACACAATGTTGCTGCTACTAATTTTCAGAGTAGCCAGATATCTTTGTGCAGAACAGTTACTTTATTTATTTTGCAAAGTCATGTATTCACACAGTTGATTATTCCTTCTAGGCATGGAACTTGGCACCTGTTCTTACACTTGGCTTCCATATTCTTTCTTCAGACCACTTACAGAGCTAATCCTGCCATCCAACAGCTCTCTGATGAGTTATTAGAAACTGGATGGTAAGTTAGCAAGCTGTTGCACAGAAAGCAGACAAATCCCCTCATTCCTTAAGTGAATGGTGCATTCCTATTCTGAAATCCAAACATGTACACACAGAGAAGCCTAATCAGGACTAATGCTGGTAGAAGGTGAGCGGGGGGGAAACTTTCTGTTTCATTAAAAACTGTAGATCCGTTGGTGTAGTAAATCAGAAAGAGCAGTATTGTCTTCCCTCAGCAGGTTCTCTTTGTACCAAAAGAGTATTCCCTTGTAGAGGAGGAAAAGGAGAAAATAATAAATACCAGAAGACTACCTTCAGGAGTCTGTTAATCTTCAAATGACACCAAAAAGAGAAGTTAGAAATCATGTGCAAACAATTCCACATCATAATGATGTGGAGCTCTCAGAGACTCCATGTGAAAAAAATGTTTCTCTTTTAATTCATTTCCAGACTACAGCAAGTCAGACGTGGAGACAGGAGTGAGGTGATTCTGGCAGGGCACTTTGTTTTCATTCTGTTCCTATTAACTTAGGAAGTGAAATTCCAGTCTGCTGGAAGCCAAAGGAGATTTGTGAGACATTTAAACAGAACCAAACAGTTTGAGCTCTGTTGCAGCCCCAGTCTGAGCCCTGTGCCCCTAAACTGCCCCTTCCCTGCCCTTTCTATAAGTTACAGAAAAAAGACACAATCAGTCCCATGGTACAAGCACAACGAAGACTGTTTTGGGAATTTTTAATCTTCAGCACCTCAAGTACCGGTCTCTTACACTTGGTCTGACAAGTTATATTTTTTAAATTACATAATACACTACTATGTGTTACTTATTTTAGTTGGCTACAGTAAAACTCAGAAGCGTAAATGAAGTTCTTGCCTCAGACTGTATATGTTTATAGCCACAGGCTTCTGAAGATCAAAAATGTATTTCACTTCTAGGAACAGTGAGCCACTGAGGTAATTGGGACTCCTGATAAGGTTTACATTTAACACAGTTTTGTAAGCTTTTGCAGAACCAGGGCCATGAACTGAAACAAATGGAAAAGGGTACAATGTACAAGAATAAAGACTGGGTGACTGAAGCATTTATAAGATTTTTCGGGTAACAACTTAGGTACATGCCCTAAACTATAAAGATCTGTTTGCAGCTCTTATGAAGAGCAGGTTGCTTTTCACCTTCGCATTCCTTCCTCTGCAGATCAACAGTAAAATTTATTCACCTGAACACACAGAGGTGATACCTGTGTCCAGCCTGAGGGGTTAGGGAAAGCTCTGGCTCAATTTGTTCTCCTTTGTGCTTCTCCTCACAGACTAGAAATTGCTGTCTCACAATACATTTTTGGCATTACTGTGTCTATCTTTTGGTCTTTCAGTGGGTACTGAAGATGGTAACCATGATGGTCCATTTTGGAAACTGGGGGGAAAAAAGTCAGACATTTTGAGCTGAAAAACTTGTTCTAGTGTGGTTTTGTACACACTCAGAGAACAGTTAATGTTTTAAAAGTTTTTAGAAAAATAAACCTTGCATGCAGGCTTCAGTGAACAAAATACCTCAAACACAAGCACAGCTTGAAAGCAATTGAAAGGCTAAAATGTATTTATATGAAGACTGAAATATTCTGAATCCCCACCAGGAATTTATGGACAGCAGAGAAGATAATATTCTCTAAATAAATTGTAACACATATTTAAGAAAACTGCCATTTTTCAGTAGCAATGACAGCTATACCAACATGTTTCAGTGTTTCTTTTCCTCAGATTTAATTGTGAGGCAAATGACTAAGAAAAATAAGGGTTAATGTTGGTATTTCCATTTGTTATATTAAAAGATCCGCCTGTCAAGATATTCCACCTTTGCAAGCTCAGGAGGAAAATATGCATGCAAAATTCAGATCTGTTTGGAAGGTTAATGCATTTGAAGTTTGTTTTCTTATAATTTATTTTACACAGCTTGATGGCTTTGTGTCAAATTAAGCCCATGGAAGTCCCTAATGCTGCGTAACATCTCACAAGTAATGAAGTGTATCACAGTTCCTAATGTGGTTCTGACTGATTCAGGATGTTGAATCCTTCCTGGCAATTTTGAAATGTCTACTTAATAAAAGATTCATGGTGTGGTGATATTTATCCTTAGAGAAACATGATATAAGTTAATAGAATTCATTGCTTGTAGCTGTTATGGGTTAGAATTCAGGATATTTGCTTCAGCTTATACGTGATTTAAGATCTGGTTTTAGTGGACTTGCTAGTTGGCAGGATAGGGTGTTGGTATTAAAAGAATAATGGATGACATTTAATACACATTTTAATTTTGGTAGTCTTATGTTCTGTCACAGCAAGCACAGAAAACTTGCTTTATGCTAATGTTCCCTGTATCAACTAAAAATTGCTGTAATATTAAAAGTAGAATTCTGTCAATTAATTTGACAAAGCAAAGAAAAATAATTGCCTTATTAATGTTTTTAAACACAGACTTCTTCTTACTGATGATGCAGTAAAATAACAATGCTATTAAAACAGAATTTAGTATAGATGATGATTTGTTCAATACCGACATGAAAATAAGCATCCTGTACTTATCTTTTAAAAAAGAAATACATTTGCTTAATGGCCATGTGTTGAATGAAATTGCATATGCAACCCTGTGCACACTAAGAAATTAGATCTCAAATCTAAGGGGTCCCACCCAAAATCTAATCCCTTTTAAGTCCCCCTAAATAAGAATTTAATCTATAGGGTGTTTAAGGAGAGAATTCACTGTCATTTTCTTATTTTTCACTGTCATTTTCCTTTGGTTTAAATCAAAGCTCTATCATCATTTTTTTTCCAAGACCCCCACCAGACTGCTGTGAGGTTCTTACATTATTTTAGTGCAGAACAGTACTCAGTTTACACTGTTCTTGGACTGTGTTGTGTGCCTCCTAGAGCATGGACAAATAGCATACTTTCCAGAAGTACTTTGTTTCAGGTTTTATTATGTTTACAAGCCCATTCAGCAAAGTGCTGGACTATATAATCATGCAGGGCTGTTTTTTTTCCCCTCTTCTCTGCGTTTAGAGTCCTGCAAGCTCTCTACTAAGACATGCCGGAACAAATTGATAAATTAAGTTTTAAGTTCCCAAGCCTGAATGCTTTGCAGGGTTTTGAAAAAAAAAATACAGACTACATACTGTCTTCATAAGGAAGATGTTTAAAAAGCTCATTAAAAACAGAAACCTCCTGTGGGACCAGAAAATGGCAAATGTCTCTCTATCTTGAAACCATGTGGATGCCATCCAAGACAGAGCAGAACACTGAACCGTAATTTTGAATGAGTTAAATTGGGTGAAATATATAAAAAGGCTAATTATCACCCACTTGTTAGAAAAAATAAAAACAACCCAGAACAAAAAAACCCAACAAAATCCAAAACCAAAACACGGTACAGGTAGAGCACTTAGAAGTTTGTGCTTTTTCCTGCATACTAGAATCAGTGAATTTCTATACAAAATTTAATTAATTTCAGGATCTCTTTCTTTTGTCAATTGTCAATATAGTTATTGGAAAATAACTGCATGTTCATAATCTATCAACACATTAACTATTTTAAGAAAAGTTTTGGTAATTTAACCTGCAACAAGAAAGTGTCAGACTAGTGCCCACTGCCATAAAGCTGCTTCAGCACCTTGTGTGTTCCCATCAGTTGTTTTACATTAAAATAATAATAATAGTAATAATAATAAATAATAATAATAATAATTAATAATAATAAAGACATTTAAAAAAATCATAGCACAAAAGATAAGATGGCTTTGGGACAGGGATTGAAACCTGGTTCACACTCATGCCTGAAGAGCAGCCATGTTGTAGACATCTCTATTCTCTATAAATGTTAATTAATTTTCCATGTTGTGGCAGGTATGATAGGGTAGAATATAGACATAAACTTTGACACTTCTTTATATAATGGAACCCATTATATGGAAGAACTTCTGGGAAAAAAAGTGTCTTGTATATACCTGACAGGATCACAGAGTCCTCATGCTTTCTTTGAAAATATCTGTCATTAACTGCTAATAAAGGCAGGATACTGAGCTGAATAGACTACTGAGCTGATCAACCATGAACATTTCTGCATTGCTATATTCCACAGTATTCTTTTTATAATTGCCACATACTGGTGCTCAAGAAAGAAATATAATACAGTGACAGCAATAATAAGATATTTTGGTTGTACTTCTGATGTTTTGTCCATATTCTTAAGGCTAGAAGTAGTATTGGTCTGACTTTAAAATTTAGGCCAAGTTAGGGCTCTCGTTTCCTCATTTGAATGCTCATATCAAGAGTGAACAGTAACTGGGAAAGATGAATGCTTCAGGTAATGCATATGCCAAATGTAATAGAAATAATAAATTATTCTAATTCTTCTATTTGCTGGACAACCCAAACATTGTAAGACAATCTGAAACTAGCAAAATTTTTCCTATTTATGGTAGGCAGCCTGAAACACAGACTGAAGTGTACCTGTGTGTCATCTTTGTAAGACATTATTTTGTGATACTGTAATGAGTACTGCTGGAATAGATAATAAAAAGCTGAATTCAGAAGTCCCTTGTCATTATTTTTCATTAGCTGTATTTCTGCATACAATCATTAAAATGGTTCATCAGTGGGAAATGGGCACTCTTTGGTTGAAACAGAACACTGTAATAATAAAAGGCATATCAATTGCGTTAGAAGTTAACAACCAATTTGCCAGATGTCTGCAATGATAGCACTTCATGAGCAGGGAGTTCATCTCAGTGATGTGATACCAATATTAGTATTAATATCAGATTTAGAATGACAGGTAATTTGTATCTATTAGTCAAGAAGAAGCTGAGTATTTTCTGAATTATTATTAGCAGGCACAGTTTTATTTCTAAATTACATTGTTTGATTTAAAACCTTAGACAGTTTTTGGGTAGATATTTAGTTTGATTTATAGGAGGCTTGTATACTGTTAAAGATTTCACTCAGTGGTTATTAGTATTTCCATACAAGGCTTCAGAAGCAGAGAGACATAATAGAAACAGGTTGCTATAGGAGTATAGCAGCAACATATGCAATGTGAGCTCAGGGATATGATCTGCAAAACACACAACTGAATCTAGAAAAAGGGAAATTAAATGTTTCCCATAACATTCCCCAAACAGCCTGCATCTGAGATAGTAACTAGTGTAGTATAAGAGACAAAAAATAAGATATGTGCAATGACTATAAAAAAGAGAATTCTTATGCAACATTATAAATACTGGAAGTGTTTTGGAAACAGTGCAAAGTATGAGGCACAACCAGAGAAGAGTAACGAAAAGCCACAGTGAGATGGCAGAAGTAGCTAATGGTGCAGGTGGGATCATAAGATAACCCAGGCCAAAGCATTTGGGATGTTCTGCATTGCAGAGGCCTGGAAATTTATATCCTAAAGCATGCTACAGAATCCCAGAGAAAGACTATTTAGTCATTAGAAAGCAGACAGAGAGGGAATGAAAATGAAAGAGTCTGACACTCCAAACTGATTAATTTTTTATGGAAGTAGTACTGAGGTGCATCATTGGACATTTCATTTGGTCTACTTCCATGAAAAGAGACATAGAGAAAAATATTATTTTTTAAAGGTAACGTCCAGGGTGCATGGAAACCACTGGGAGCCTCTTACACAGAAATGTTACCTGTAACCTTTGTCTTCTCATTATACATTCCCATGCATCAGTTTGTAAGGAAATGATTTAACTCTGAAGTATGCTTTCGATGAGTCCTGTTCATGTTTGGGTCAGTTTGTTGAGTATCAAGCTCTCACTGACTCTCCTACTGTTCAGCCTTTGATACCAGTATGAGACAAAAAAATGCCAGAAAACCAGAAAAAATATAATTATGCACCTTGATTTTGTAACATGTCTGTCTGAGGACAGGCAGGGAAACTGAATTGAAATTGAAAATTCCTGCTCTGTTGGATGGATGACAGGATATAAATGAGTAATAGATTCTTCCTTTGTAAAAAGATGGCAAAGTAATGTGCCAAAATGTATCGTATGCCACAGGTGATGTTCCTCTTCTCCCATTTGATGTGGGATGGAATTTTCTTATTTGGTTCACCCCTGAAGCAACACAGACTGTGCTGCATTGTAATAAATCGTATTACCAAAAAATAACTACAAAACTGTGATTGGAGACTTTCTACCAGAGAAATTGGAGTGTTTAACATCTGAAGAGGAAGTTTTTAGAAGCATTCAGCAGTTTGGAGACCTGTAGAGTTATGCTGGTTACAGAATTGTTAGATCCTAGAATCATACAATGTCTCAGAGTGGAAGGGACCTCTAAAGGTCATCTAGTCCAACCCCTGACACAATAAGCAGGGACCTCTCCAACAGGAACAGATTGCTCAAAGCCCCATCAAGCCTGACCTTAAATGCCTCCAGGGATGGGGCCCCCACCACCTCTCTAGGCAACCTATTCCTGTGATCCACCATCCTCATATTAAAGAACTTCTTCCTAATGTCCAACGTAAATCTAGCTTGAAACCATTACCCCTTGTCATGTTGTTACACGACCTAGTGAACAGGTCTTCCTCAGCCTTCTTGTAGGTCCCTTTCAGGTATTGGAAGGTTGCTATAAGGTCCCCCAAGGGTCTTTTCTTTTTCAGGCTGAGCAACCCCAACTCCTTCAGCCTATCTTCATAAGAGAGGTGCTTCAGCCCCCTGATCATTTTTGTTGCCCTCTTCTGGACACACTCCAACTCACATCCTTCTTTTGTTTGAGGCTCCAAAGTTGGACACAGTACTCCAGGTGGGGTCTCACAAGGGCAGAGTAGACAGACAGAATCTCCTCTCTTGATCTGCTGGCCACATTTCTTTTGATGCAGCCTCCATGTGCCTTAGCATGTCTTCTGGGAGGACGTATTCCATGATCTTTGCAGGTACAGCAGTGAGGCTGATGAGTCAGTAGTTCCCAGGGTGCTTCTTTTTATCCTTTTTAAAAATGGGTGTAATGTTTCCTTTCTTCCAGTCACCAGGGACTTCACTTGACTGCCTTGACTTTTCAAATATCATGGAGAGTGGCTTGGCAACTACATCAGCCAATTCCTGAAGAATGCTGGGAGGCATCTCATCAAGTGCCATGAATTTATGTTCAGGTTCCTCGGATGGTCATGAACCTTGTCTTTGATTACAGTGGGAGAGACTTTGTCTCTCTGGTCTCCGTCCTGTGGGCCATCAACTTGAGAGCCATGAGGGGTTGCCAGTGAAGATTGAGGCAAAAAAAGTTGTTGAGAACCTCAGCCTTCTCCTCGTCTGTTGTTACTAGTTCCCCACTGTTGCTCATCGGCGGGTAATGCTTTCTTTAACCTTCCTTTTCTGGTTTACGTACCTGTAGAAGCCCTTCTTGTTTTTCTTCACACCCCTTGCCAAGTTCAGCTCCAGCTGTGCCTAGGTCTTTCTGAGACAGACTGTTGAAAATAGCAGTGTGTCATCATCACTAGCCAGTGATGATTGTAACCCAGGTCAAATACAAATTTGTAGCAGTTCTCCCTGATTTTCACCCTTCTCCTTATTTTTCCCTGGTCATTTCTCAGAACATCTCCCTACATAGCTCCCTCAGAGCTACTGAGGCTTTAACTTCTCTACCTTTCTGCTCTCCTTTCAGGCTGAAGAAGCCTGAAGCTTGTCTTCCCCCCAAGAGGATCATGGAGGCCTGAAGTGTTTCTGTGGATGTCTGCTTATCACACAGGCCACTGCCTTTTCCCTCCAGGGTAGCCTAGAGGAAACCTGCATGCACCTTGATATCCTGTGAATAAAGACAGTGTTCATGCTCTTCAGCTGTTGCTGGAAATCAACTCAGAGAGCACAGTGGGGCAAGGAAACAAGAGCACTTGAGAGAAAAAAAAAAAAAAAAAAAAAAAGAAAAAAAAAAAAAAAGAAAAAAAAAAAAAAAGAAAAAAAAAAAAAAAGAAAAAAAAAAAAAAAGAAAAAAAAAAAAAAAGAAAAAAAAAAAAAAAGAAAAAAAAAAAAAAAGAAAAAAAAAAAAAAAGAAAAAAAAAAAAAAAGAAAAAAAAAAAAAAAGAAAAAAAAAAAAAAAGAAAAAAAAAAAAAAAGAAAAAAAAAAAAAAAGAAAAAAAAAAAAAAAGAAAAAAAAAAAAAAAGAAAAAAAAAAAAAAAGAAAAAAAAAAAAAAAGAAAAAAAAAAAAAAAGAAAAAAAAAAAAAAAGAAAAAAAAAAAAAAAGAAAAAAAAAAAAAAAGAAAAAAAAAAAAAAAGAAAAAAAAAAAAAAAGAAAAAAAAAAAAAAAGAAAAAAAAAAAAAAAGAAAAAAAAAAAAAAAGAAAAAAAAAAAAAAAGAAAAAAAAAAAAAAAGAAAAAAAAAAAAAAAGAAAAAAAAAAAAAAAGAAAAAAAAAAAAAAAGAAAAAAAAAAAAAAAAGAAGAAGAAATGAAACTCCACAAAACCAAACTAGAAGTAAAAAAAGGGTCCTCTTCTTGGAAACAGAGAAATAAAAGCTTTTCCTTTGAGACCGTCTGTCATTAATCCATAGCTCTTGGGTTGTTTGTTTTGTTGTTTTTGTTTAGCTTTGTTATTTTTTTTTTATGTCCCATGCCAAGTAGATTTAGTCTGTTAGTTGCAGATTAAATTGGCTGCATGCTTCTTGCCCTACCAAGCTGCTACTGTTGTTATAATGGCCCACAGGTGAATAAGCTTCATTCCAATTTGTTTGCTAGATGCAACATCCTCTGAGGAAACAACTCTGAAATTGCATGCAATTTGTAGAAGTGGATTGACTAGAGATGACAGCTCCTGGGTGAACTGATTGACTGCAAGAGAGATGAGGAAAAGGGTCTAGCTCCCTGCCCCTGTCTCCTTTCTAACTATTTCTCTGCTCATATTGCAGTGTTAGAAGCAACAGATCAGCTAATTAAGAAAGACTAAATAACAGCCTGTCACTTAAAAAACAGTACATGTTCTTGATTCACAGGTGGTAACACTCATAACCTGAATCTCCAACAAAGAGTACAATTCTGAAGATCAGCAGGGAAAGTCACATATCAACACAAAGGTCTTGTTTTTCCAGGATTTACTTTTCTTTTTTTTTTTTAGGAGACATTCACACAGTAATGCACTTGACTTCACATTCAAAAAACCCTCTTGTTTATTTCCATGGAATAGTGCAATGGATGAGGCTGGATGGGAGCTCTGGAGATCACCTGGTCTAACCCCTCTGCTCAAAGATGAACCATTTAGAGCAGGCTTCTCAGGATGGTGTCTGGTCAGTTTTTAAATATCTCTAAGGCTGGAGACTTCACAGCCTGCCTGGGAAACCTGTTCTAGTGTTCAACCAACATAGGAGTGAATGAGTTTATTCTTATATTTAAATGGAATTTTCTGTATTTCAATTTGTGTCCATTGATTTTTGTCCTGTCACTGGTGTAAAGGGTCTGGTTGTATTCTGTCTGCTCATGTCCATCAGGAATTTATACACATCGATAAGATTCCCGTGAGCCTTCTCTTATCCAGGATGAACAGTCCTAGCTCTCAGCCTTTCATTATAGGAGAGATGCTTCCGACCCTTCATCATCCTAGTGGACTTTGACTGGACTCTCTCCAGTAGCTCCATGTCTGTCATGTTCTGGAACCCAGGACTAGCTGGACCCCACACTCCAGTTGTGTCTCACCAGGGCTGATGAGAGTAGATGGATGATCTCTCTCAACCAACGTTCCTCCTAAAGGAGTCAAGGAGGCTGTTGGCCTTTTTTTGCCACTAGGACATGCTGCTGGATGATAGTCAACTTGGTGTCCACCAGGAGTCCCAGGGCTTTTTTGTCAAAAGTTGCTTTCAAGTCTTCTCGCCCCCAGCCTGTTCTGGTAGGTGGAATTACTCCTTTCCAGGTGCAGGGTTTTGCATTTCTTCTTGATGAAGTTAATGAGGTTCCTGTCAATCCATTTCTCCAGCCTGTTGAAGTCCCTCTGAGTGGCTGAATGACATTCCTCCCACTTTGGTATCACCTGAAAACTTGCCAAGGGTGTAGTCTATCCCATCTTCCAGATGATTAACGAAGATGCTGAAAGGGATTGGCCACAGTATGAACACCAGGGGTGCATTTTGTGTGAAGGAAATAAACTTAAAAGCTGTAGAATCTTCATTTAAGCTGGTTTATACATAGATATTTCTGTCATAAAATGCTGTGAGTTTATACAAAATAATTATTGTCTGTTCAAAATTCCATGTTCAATACTTAGTTTTTTACCGGAGTCAAAGACTTCACCCAAAAATTCTGGCTAACTCTATTCTTCAGTAGAATATTTAAACTTTTTCTTGGGGGCAGTGTGGAAGGGTGTGTGTGGAATGAATAACAGTATGTTTTACAGCCACACCTTTATTTTAAATGGGAATATATTTGAAGATATTGTGAAGTTTTAGTGTCAATTCAAAGTAAGAGATACAGATAAAGAAACAGCTTTCAAACACTAAGTCAAGGTAACAGTCTGAACAACTCAATATTTTTTTTTTCTGAAAATAGTTGTCAGAAATTATTTTTATTAGAGTCAGGAAGGAAAGCGTATGTTAAAACCCTAAAAAAATTATTGTGAAACAGAATATTCATTCTCTAGTCAGTTTTATACTGAGTAAAGAAATAGTGAAAAAACATCTTGGTTACAAATCACCAATAAGTAATTGTGGGCATTGCTTTACTCAAAAGACGTCTCTTCATGTAGGCTAGCAATTAAGTACTAAAATATAGAGAGAAAAATAGAGATGCAAACAAAACTGTCTTTATCCAAAGAGTCACAGTTTATTGAAAGGGTAATTTCAATTTAGGTTGCTCCTATTTCATGACAATCACCATCTCTTTAATCAAAATTGAACACTGCAACAAGTCAAGTTTCGTTTTTATTGCTCCATGTAAATTTATTGAAAAAATGCCAGTATAAACAATTGTAAGACAGAACCACCCATACAAACCCTGTTTTGTTTCTACTCTCAAGACAGGCTATCATTAAGTCACAATTTGTAGTAATCATCTTTTACATTTAGTGCCAATCCTCACAAGTGGCTTGAAATGACTTGTAGAAGCTAATGCTCAGCAGTTTCCACAGCCAATCATTTTAACATAAATCAGTAGGTTAAAAGAAATTGTCAGAACCAGGGGGGTGATTAGTGTGGTGTTATTTTAAAAGTCATGATTGATGAAGATTGTCATACTAAGCCATATTGATACCTCTAGATATTCTGGGCATGCCAGATGTACACATTGGATGTCTGGCAAGATCAAATGTTGATATGACTACATCCAGTTGTGTTATTACAGAATCAGTCAGGAAGGAGTATCCAAAAGTATGATTTCACCTTGGGACTTCTTTTGACTAACACATTTACAAACTAAGGATGGAATTAATTTAGTACCATCCAATGTAATTTCCAGGAAATGTGTTAAACTGTTGGCTATGGGCTTTTTTTAATTAGCCATAAAACAGTCACAATGCATCCAATAGTAGAGTAGTTCTCTCTCATTGTATTGTCAATAGGTTTTCTCAAGCATTTAGCAAACAACCTGTAAGTTTGTCTGCTCTGACCCTCCTGCACCTTTTTGGTAGAATAATGCAGTTTTTCCACATACATAAGATTTTAGGCCTAGTTTTGCAACTATTTTATCGAGCTTATTATACACAATTATAACAATAAAACTTCTCATTTTAGTAAACATTTGAGGCATTGAGTTTGTAGCTTTCTCTGTCAGAAATATTAATTTAGTTCAGCTGTATGTTTGTCAAAGGCACAATATTATGAAACATATTTGCAGAGATAAGAGTCAATATTTTTCTCCTAGTGGCATCTTTTCCATCCATGTGAGGAAACCGAGTGTAACATTTCACAGCTGAAAGAGAAGCAATACTGCTTAATCGAAAATAAGCAATTTAATGTGCTATGCAGTACAATTTTTGTTGTTAAGTGTGAAACATCCCATGATCTGAAAGAATGTGGAGAGGATTATGATGTCAAAATGAATGGGACCTGAGCCTTTTACAGACAGATGCCTCTACATGAATCACTAAATTTGTAATTAAATATTCAAATCAAAGTCACTCTATGGGCTCTATGAGCTTAAATTATTTTTCTGAGGAAATGTCATGCTTATTTTATCTACTTCTCAGAATCTCTGCTCATCTTTGATGCAAAAGAAAACTGGAGTGAGTCCCAGGCTCTGAAACCTCTAAGAAGTAGAGATAGCTATATGTGGACAAAGCTACAAAAATATTTTACTGTTTATAATGATGAGATACATTCAGCACATTTCTTTGTCTCCTATTTTGTGGCGTAGGTGGCTCTTGAAAGCAATGAGTATAATAGTACTGACTGCTAAAAGAGGATGGGTTTTATTATTATTTTTTTTTAATGGGATCTTTGCATAATTTCCTAAAGAATATTAAGGATCAATGACTTGTGTTTTCTTTGAGGATTTGGCTCAGGGATACAGATTTGTTTCATACTAATCCCCACGTAACTTTTGGAGGCTAAAAGCTTTTGGCTACTCCTTACTTGAGGACGGGTAATAAGTTTTGGGGAAGGATGTGTTACTCCAGATACACTGTCTTGGCAGATCTTTTGTTGTTCCAAAGACGAAAGACTTTTAAAGGCAGAAATGACATGGAAACATGTGACTTCCCCAGACACTTAACAGCATTCTCTGTAGCTTTGAAAATCAGCTCACACAAAGTTAAGTATGTCTAAGGTACCTTGGAGGAGATGCCCATAATTTAAACCCCAAATGTTTATCTGTAATTTTTCACAGTTCAGCACCTCCAGTTGTGCAAACAAACTGTGTGTAAATAAATCATCTGGCTGTGGCACCAGGGAGAGGAGTGGAGAATGGCAAGTGGGCTTGCAAGGCCAGGGTTCACCAGTGATGAAGCTGGCCCTCTTTGTTCAAAAAGCCTCCACTCTGTTCAAACTCAGTGATAGCAGTTAGATAGTTGTTATTTGTCAGTGCAGAGTGAGCAGTTTTAATTGTGTTATAGCTTGTTTCCCCAATTTTCTTCCTAAGTAAAAATTTTGGCAACTGTGTGGGGAAATGCTTTTTTTTGCAGACTTGAAAACACTGTTACAGATAAAGAATCTTGCATTTATTTCAGTGGTGACAGTAAGAACAAGATGGCTTGCTTCCAAACTATTTGCCAAACATAACACATTTGATTTGTCCCATCTTTTCCTTTTTCCCTCTTCTTCCTTTTGTAATCACAGCACTTCATGCCTACAGACTTCTTCACCTAATGTTGGACAATCCTTGTCAGCAATGTTTTGTGAGATAAGATTCTGTGAGCCTGCCTTTTGCACAATAGCTGAGGCATGCTTTTCTGAAAATAATATTTTACTTTTTAGATATCCTACATTCACTGATAAATTAATTCTTCAGTTAATTCATAGGAATCTCTGATCCCCAAAATATTGATGAATGCATTTAATATTTAACCGGGAAAAATTATGCTCAGTCACTCAGATTAGCTGTGTAAATTTGAGCATATGTGAGGTTATATAAGTGAAACATGGGCATATGTTTGCAGGACTGGAACTCTGGTTTGTGCTAGAGGCATGATACGAATAAGATTCAAAATCTGGACAGTTACAACTACACACAAAGACAGGGCTTATTAGGGTAAAGGATGTATTTTTCTTCTAGCTATGCATGTGAGACTTATCTAGGTCTAGTAAACTAGAACAGGGATAAGCTATGACCATTCCGTTTTTTTTTCTCGGAAGAATAATTTCCTAACTTGAAATAAATTGTAAGGCATTTTTCATTTTTATTTTCATTTTCCATTTTCATTTTTCCCCCTTAAAAAATAAAGTTTTAGTAATTTGGTTTTATTGCTTGTTGATATTTAACAAATATCCTATCAAAATCACAAGTAAATTAACTGTCTTAAATTTCTTCAAGTATACTGTTTTCCTACTGTTTTCACATTGATGGTCAGAAGTAAAAGAGAGAGTGGACAGAATATTTTGTGGACCAGCAGCAAGTCCTTAGGAGGGCAGGTATTGAACATGACTATGATAATTCTAATCGAGCCCTGTGAGCCATCAAATCAGATCAAACTCAGCTGTACAGAAAAAGCCTTAAAGGTATGTGTGACATTTTCATTCTCTACAGACTAAATCCTCACACATATCAGCCTGTCAAAGAAGGGAACAATTGAGGATTATCTTCTAATAGGTACATGCGCACCCACAGAACTGAGGAAAAGGAAATGGTTCATTTTTCATTTCACTGTGTTGGTTGTTTGTTTTTTTTCCTTCCTTTTTCCTTCCTCACTCCATCAGAACTTTAGATTTGTGGAGAGCAGTTTATATGTAGGTGTTGCTAGTTGATATTGGGGGGCTAGCAGCTGTCAGGTGCTTTCCCAACTTCCCCCCCCCCCAGTGTGAGGGGTTGTTGAATAAGACCGAGGATCACATGTGGCGCTGCCTCTCACAGAGGAACGGCTGCTGTGGGACCCTATTTTAGAGTAGAAGTTAGAATACACCCCCACCATGCTCACAAATTGCTTCTAAGACCAACTTTCATTACACGAATTAATCGGTTAACACAAACTAAGGGATGATGTTTAGGGAAGATGTAAATGTAAATGGCTTCCAGGGATATATATATATGTAAGTATATGTATATATATAAGAAAGTGTCCTTTAGGCAGGTAATGCAAAA
Organism: Chaetura pelagica; assembly: GCF_000747805.2. Classification (NCBI taxonomy): domain Eukaryota; kingdom Metazoa; phylum Chordata; class Aves; order Apodiformes; family Apodidae; genus Chaetura; species Chaetura pelagica. Next base: position 2,325,742 of record NW_009954190.1, on the reverse strand, counting down.
CGTACTGTGCTTTCAAGGCGTTCTCTCCGATAGAGGGTTAAGGACCAAAGGTAGGAGGGAGGAAGCCCAATTTTAGTCTTGCTTAAGGGGTCGGGCTGTGTGTGTATAAGGAGAGGAGTGAGTGTGTGTGTGTGTGTGTGTGTGTGTTTTTGTTTTGTTTTTCAAAAAAATAGTTGGAGGCGCGGCAGCGGGGGTAGTGGCTGTTGGTTTCCCCTCAACCGGCAGCAACACGGGGAGGGGCCTCCAGCCCTGATCACAGGGCTCAGGATCCCGGCACGCTCAGCACCCAGGCTCAGGCTGGACCCGGGGCAGGCAGGCAGCAGGCACGTCCCAGCACCAGTGTCTGCAGCAGAGGGGTGTCCCACGCAGAAAGCATCCAAAGGGGCCTCAGGGAGGAGGGAAGGGCCCACCTGCTGCACTTGCCGCCTTTTATACCCCCATGACTCACCTGTCCAGTCAGTGTCACTGTCCAGAACCAATGAGCGTCCATGAGCCCCAAGTTAGTGTGGTGACAATCAGGGGCAAAGTATGACTTGTCGCCCATCCTTTCTGTCCCGTACCACATCTGTTGTTTTGGCTTCTGTTGTCCTTGACTAACAAGTCTGTTTTAGTCTGTTAGCTGGGAATAATCAGCAGAAGGCCTTCTCTGGCTTAAAAGGCATTTTGTTTAGACTTATGTGGGGAAGAAAAGAACAGTTTCCCACAGTAGGTGAGATTTTTCTGGATGGGGTGGGAGGAGATGGGAAAAGAGTATTTCCTGTCCAATTCACCCCCCCCCCCCCCGTCCATCCATAGCACCAACTTAGACAGCACAATACAGTTGTGCTAATGTATGACTTGCAGGACTGTCTCTTGTAGCTCTTTAACCAGGGAAAAAGAATGTTCCTTCAGGCTCAAGCATTCTCTTGATGTTTGAAAAATGTAAGGTCTCTTGATCAAGGACTTGGCTGTGTCAACAGCATGCTTCCAGAGAGTCATTAGGAGCATATTTCTGTTATTAACAACCAATTTCTGCTGACAAAAGCAGTTACAGTGGGACCGGGCTCAAGACTGGAGCCTATCCCAATGTATTTGTAATTACAAAATGGCACTTAATATCCTGTGGATTGAAAAAGTGGAAGAGTTCAGCATGGCCTTCTTTTGATTTGCAATCTCATTGGGAAAACTGCAAAGACTAGAGAGAAACAGTGAAATTAAATCCAAGGTAACACAAAGTAGAGAGTGAAAAGAAAGAAAAATACAGACACAAGTGCTATTAAAAGACAAGGAAAGACAGAGAAGGGAATAATTTAAAAATGTGCATATCACAAATTTTGTGACACTTGGTTAGTTGTTCCTAGCTCTCCTTTTATCTTTTTGAAGATAATTTTATAAATTTTTTTTCCAGTGCTGTGACCCTTGATAGTATACAGCAGAGCCTCCTACAAACACTTCTCTTTGCTACTATGACTTGACTAGTAAATGGATTCCAAGCTGCTACCAAAATTCATCCACATGTCAAAGACTCAGACATAAGGTATTTGTTATGGCTTGTGATGGACTGGATCTCTGTGATGGGAGACAAACATTTTCTGTGCAATGTTTATTCCCAACAGTATCACTTTACACTAGTTAATGAATAATATGACATAACTTGTGTCTTACTGAATCAAGGTAAGTTGGGATGCAACATGCCATATAATAATTTTGCATTCTACAGGTACAATATAGATAAAATTTCTACCAACTTATACTCAAGCATGAAGGTTGGTTATGCCAAGGGGAGTCAAAATGAGAAAGATAAGACAGACATTCACCAGCTTCAGAGATTTTTATGCTTTGTCTATTTCTTTCCCTTCTTTCCCTAAGAACAAAAAGTGCTTCTAAAGCAGATTTCTAAGCTCAAATATTATGGAATTAAAATATGTTCTGTATTAGAATTCTTCCTCAAAACATCTTCCTGTTCTGTCAGCTCTGATTTTAAATTAATTGAAGATTTAAAGTATGAAAACAATCTTTCAAATCTATCCCACAAAGCCATGAAAAAATTAAAGTGTTGTGACCCTGTAGATTGCTCCTTTGTTGTTTAATCAGTACAGTTTGGCTGAAGCTGGTAGAATAACTCTGATTTCCCTGACATACATAAGCAAGGTCATCGATGTAATTACTCATGATTGAGTCATTTTAGTGATTCCTCCTTATACATAGAATTGCTTCCCTGCACGGGTTTGATTGGCATTGACTTCTCACTGATTGCAGCTGTTCTTAGAAATCCCTGTATTATATGAAGGACACAAAAGATCCCTTACTATGGAACTCCTCTGACTTTATCTTTTCTTGCTCTTTTGTTGCAATGTTTGTTTCCTTAAGAAGTAAAAAACAAACAAACAATGGAACATTTAACTGAATTTAAGTGGCTCATCATAACAATTATGTGCCTCAACTGAACAACTGAATTTATCTTCTTATTGTCTTCTTCATTTATTTCATTCAGCATTTCCATCACCTGGACCTGCTCATCTGCTGCCATTGTGGTAAAATTACCATCAAAATCAAGTCCCCAGCTCTTTATTTGTTTTTAAGAAGTCAGCATTTCACTTTTGAGATTAAATTAAAAATTTAACACTGAAAATACCTTTAATTTATGAGTTAATTTGGTCACATGATTAATCCCATTGAATTAAAAAAAACTACATTCAGTCATCTGAATTTATTTCCACACATGAGGATTTACAGATAATATTCCTGAGATTTTCTTAGAGACTGTACACTAATCCTGTAGTGATGTCATCATAACACACAAATTCAAGGAGTACAGAGAGAAATGAAATGGGATGGATAGGTGATGCTTAGTTTTTTCCCATCTCTGTGCAAATGTAGCTCACCTACGGAGTGTGAAAAATAATGTGTGCATCTGCCTATGACCTAACATATGTTCTGCTCAGAAATTAAGCTGAACCAAAAGACCTAAAACATGCCAAAAGCTTATGAAATTCACTGAACTTTCAATTTCATATTTGTACATTTATTTATACTTATCCTTTATTAAGCACCTGAGCCATAAGAAATACATACTGAAGCTAAAGAAAAAGAAAAAATGAAACTAAATGAAACAAAACACAATGGAAATAGGACCTCATGCACCAGCGAGCAAAATCCGTATGCAGCATTCATTCTGCAATTTGGCAAAGTGAGAGATGCATGATGAGGGATTGCCATACGGCAGTTTTACTTCCTCACTACCCATTCTGTCACTGCTCTGAAATACTTTTGCTGTGTTGCTGAGCACAAACATATACAATCTGCAGCTATGTAGCATGCAGCATCTGAACTACTGTGCCTCTGGGTTAGTAGCATACCAATCAACAACCTGGTTACAGTTTTTCAATGTTTTAAACAAACCGAAGGGGAATTCTAGCCTACTCATTTCAATAAAAGGTCAGATTCTCAGTCAATGTATGAATCTGATGGAGTTGTTCTGGCATAAATTATCTGAGGCTTTAGACCATTATTTCTAAAATATTAGAGCAGAGCTTGAGCTTGTGTAAATTGGTACAACTCCACTGATTGCAGCAGAACCACTCTAGTTTTCATTGGCTGAAGAGACTGGTCTTCATGTAAATACAGAGCACTTGATTTATTTCTGTATTGCACTGGTTTTCCATGTGGAATTAAATTGTTTTAATTTAAAACTGCTCTGTTAGAAAAGTAGAGCAGCAGAGAGTGATGAATCAGACCCCAACCACCCCAGGGGGATCTGCTCAGCTTGTCAGAGAAAGTCTTTTCTTATTTGAGTGCTCGTTATGGTATGCTCCCTATGGCTATGCTGAGACTGAAATGTTCTGTGACATCAGCACACTCTGATCATGAAGTGCCTTAACCTGCCCAAGCATGGCTCCTATGTATGTGGGATTGATTGGCCATGGGTACCACAATGTCCTACACTGCTCCATGAGGCTTCTTCTCTGAGCACACCAGGTGTGGGGATCTCCATCAGCACCTGTGCTGCAGGCTGCCAGCATGCACATGGAAGTGCAAAGCCATGCGGACTTCCAGAACTTCCAGGAGTGTTCTTAAGGATGCCTCTTGTCCACAAACCTTGCTATAGCACTAATCTTTCATTTTCCTTGTCTATTCCATGTCCAATCCTTGCATATACTTACCATACAACTCCATAAAAAGCACGTGCAAGTTATGTCTGTTGATGTTATAACTTACTCCAAAGCTTAGTCAAGGTGGAAGCCCGAGGTGGCCCAGGTCCCCTCCAGCCACAGTCTTGGATGAGAAGTTCTCTGAAATACTCATGGGTTGGTGGGATGGCCAGGGACATTACCCCTACATCTGCACCTCTGAAGGACACAATGTTATAGATTCACATAACTTGCTTACCTGGTGGGATCATTACATTATTTCAAATTCCATGAACAAAATGATAATTAATTACAATAAGAGAAAGATACTTTGGTTGAACAGTAAATAGCTTGCGTCACATTTGGCAGAGAGACTTCACGCTGGTCCAGAGGTTGTAGTGTTGTGTGCCTAGAGCTTGGAAAAAATGGTTGCTATAGATTATGACACAGAAGGCTGGAATCCACAGGTCAATGATTTCTGTAATCAGAGCCTTTGTGCCACTTTGCAACATTTGTACAATCTAATATATCCTTGGGAAATACTGTAGAGACGTAATGTACCCAGGAGGCACACTTCATTGTCCACTACACCCATGATAACTATATGTGTAAAAGGTAGTATTCTTATTGATCTCAATGTTTTATTAATCATCAAAAGTACATCAAAGTAAATAGGCTGTTGTTTGCAAAATTGGCATCTTTCTATTTGTAACAAGTCACACACTACTGATCACCCAATGGTGAGACCTCCATTCCCATTCTGGTAGTATGGGAATTCCCAGCTGCATGGTTACAAAGTAGCCTACTTTATATTTTTCAATATGTGTGAGAACAGCAATAATTTTTCAAGCTGGAAGACTGCAGAAGGCTGGTCAGCCCACAGAATCCTTGATTAGCGTCTGATGAGTATCGATATGACCCTAATAGCCCCAAGATACCCATCAGTGCATCACCGGGGCATGGCTTTCCTCATGGCATTGCAGAGTGTGGATTGCCTGAGCTTGGCTGCCCTGAGCAGGATTCTTCCTGATGCTAGTCATCCATGTTGCTAGAGGGAACTTGCCAGAGAGAGTGTACCTGTGGCATCCCTGATGGACTGCACTCAGGACATCCAGCAGGATGCTTTGAAGAGGAACCGTGTTGCTTGGACACCATTTGTCATTAGGAGTAATTGCAGAGGCACTGTGACAACGAGGCGTGGATGAAACCAGTCTTCACTCAGTGTAGAGCCTTCTTCTCCCCTGCTGAGCTCAGTTCTCTCCTTGTGCACTGCTCTTATCATGAGGCAGGCTGAAAGGCCATAGACACATTTTCCCCCGGTCTTGATCTGGATCTGCTATATGAAGCTGTGCTTCTACTGGCAACAAGCATCACAACAGCTTTCAGGAAGCTTAGGTTGATAATGATCAGAAACCAGCTCATGACAAGGAGTTACAAGGTGAGGTTTGTGTCACTCCTGCGACTCATCAATGTTTGTACAATGTGAGCTGAACTGCAATTCAGTTCAGCTAAATGAGGCACATGGCTTAGACAGTAAATGTAGCTGTTGCTTATTTATAAAAGGCAGTTTTTTTCTTTTAATTGATTTTTTTGGGTACATTTGATACATGAAAAAAAGAGCCTGATGTATTTAATATTGTTAATCTTGTGGCCTATGACTTTTTTACTTTTTATCTGTACATAAAATCTGCCCTTCCTATTGATTGAGGGCCCCATATGTCAGTCACTCAGCTCTGAAAATCCCATTGATTTCAAAAGGATTTGGTCAAGCAGAATTATAGCTCTAAAAACCAATTTACAGTGGCTGGTGAAAGTTAGAAATGTTGGATGTTGTGAGATTTCCAGTATAAATGATGTGATTCTTATGGTTCTGACTGCATAAAATAAAGGGTGAAATTAAACTGTCAATGAAAATGAGTGTAATAATATTTATCTGTGACCTTTTAACTAAAACAGAGTGTCTTGGTCTACGAAGAGACCCTTAGACTGAACACTTGATCCCCTCACTCAGGGTGACAGTTCAGGGAACTTGCGAGTGTGCAAACACCTCAGAGTTCAATCTTTCTGTGCACTTCCTTAGTCCTTTCTCTCCTTCCTCAAAATAAAAGATTTTATATCAGAACATTTTTGTACTGCCGAACTATTATTACTTTTTAATTAACAGAACAGACTGCAAAACACAGTGGTTACAGAACAATCTCCTCAAAGTTTTATTAACAAGAAGACCAGCACAGAAGAACATCTCACAGGTACAATTTCAATATATATCCCTATGGACTAAGTACATTTTAAAAATATAGAGTCTTTTTTATTTGAATATGTTTTGTATGTTTTGTTTTTGTTTGGTTTTTTTTCTTTTTCCCCAGCAAAAACTTGGCTTAAATATATGTTTGTCCTGAGAAGTCCCCTCAGACATGCCTTTATTGTGGCAAGGGATGAGAAAGTGTCTTATAGAGAAATGTATCTGCAATTGATCTGCGTTAAGTTGTTTTTTAGCCAGTGGTAATACAATGACAAGCCTTTTAGAGAGATGATGAATGCAATGCAATGTCTTTGAACATGAATTTTTCGTGAGGAACCTAATTAACAAACCTAAACTACTTCTATTCAAATACTCTGGGAAGATAGCAGCAGTCACAAATGTTAAATATCTGTTTTGCTTTTCTTTGCTTACTCATGCATTTATTCAACACTTGCTATAGCAGTTTATCTAAAATTAGGTCCAAAGTAATTTAGGCAGCCATACCTTATGTGAGAGATTTTGTAGAAGACTTTAAATCATAGTGACAGCCTTTAGAAATTGCTTAAAGTAAAACAATTTCTGAACAATTTTAGGTCTAACAGTGGGAATTTTTTAAAATATTAAAGAAACCCTACCTTGTGTACAGATATTTGAATGGTCCTAGCTTTCAGGAAATTACACTGTGTAGAAGCTGAAGGCCCTGCATATTTCCTGTATTGTATGCAATACACTTGCTTGCACTTTAAGTAAAACTGAAGTTGTCAGTGGATAATTTAAGCTATTTGTATTTTCCCAAACATTGACCTCTTCAGCTCTGAATTCAGTACTATTCAGAAATAATTCAGTAGCTAAGGACATGATACATAGTTTACTCTTTGCTTAGCTTTTATCTTTAGAAACATCCATCTTTCAGTACCCTCTGTATACACTTGGGACAGACAGAATTCTCTGGAGTGATCTTAAGTGCCTCAGTTAGCAAGTGCTGGTTGAAGGAGCACAGAATTCTGAGGGAGAATATTAGAACTTCAGTCTCTGTTTCACCATCAGATTACTTGGAGCTAGAAATGCAGGACTCTGGCCAGAGCAACAAAGCAAATAGGAACTTTCTCATTTGCTCTTAAGGAACCCTTTCTCTCCATTTCTCTCATTCATGTCACTATTTTTCTGCCTACCCTCATCTGCAGGAGGTGGTGTGCTGTGAAACAAAAGTTTCTGGGGTTGACAGTTGCACACCATGACTTCCTGCAGGGTGTTGCACTCTTGGTGCATCCCTCCAGTTCTATTTTAGTGCAGCCTGACAGTTGTGTCAGGAATTTGCATTTCTGTTCCGTGGGTTATCTGCATAGATTTTGAGTCTCTTGAATTATCTTATTGCAGTTACAATAAAAGAATTACAGTTATTTTTTAATGTATTTGATTTTATATTCATTGTTAAAAAATGTTGTCACAGTTTGACTCAGGTCCGACAACAATGCTCTCGATCCCCCCTCCCCCCAACCCAGGTAGGGAAGGAGAGAGAGAAAAAGAGAGAGACTTGGCTGGATTGAAAACTAAACTACACAGCTTTAATTAAAACACTAATGAATGATACAAGAAAATATATACAATTATGTACAGATATATTCAGGAATGGGCAAAAACCCTCTCGCCTCCCCCCACCCCAGCAACTCCCACAGCACTTCCCTGAACTGGGAAGAGTCCCGAGGAGTCCCAGAGCTGCTGCTGGAACAGAGCAGAGAGTTATGGGGGTCACGAGAGATCAAGCCTGAGGATCGACGGTGATGGATGAACAGAGTCCTCCCCGGACGCTGGCCATGGACGGAAGAAAAGAGGAGAAGAAGAAGGAAGGAAGTTGTCTTCTGTGATCTCTGCCCTTCCTCTGAGCTTACGTAGATATATGGAATGGAATATCTTTGGCCAATTTTGCTGTCTGTCTAACTCAGCCTCCTACAGGGGGGGTCACAGATCTCCCCATAGTGTCTGAGCTGGCAGAGTGCAGGTGCAGCCTTGAAGCCTCAGTAGGTCGAAAAACATTCCACTGTCTTATCAGCCTAGCAGAACACACTGTTGCTAGCTACAAGAAAGCTTACTGAACGAAAAAAAAATCAGTAAAAAGAAAAATTGGCGTTATCCTGGCTCAAACCAGGACAAATGTGTTGCAAACAATTAGGAAAAAACTACTTAATATATTTTTGTGATGTTTTAATACTACAAATATTCTTTCCTTATAAGTCTTATTAAGATATAGGAATTAAAGTTTAAAATTAAAAACAATTCTTCTGTCTTTTCAGGCATTTTAACCTGATTTTCTCATTCTGGTCTGGTGAGCAAGGAAAGCAGACTACAAGTTCTGCACAGGGCCAGGTCATCCAATCAAGCTACACATCAGTAGAGTCACTATTGCACAAGAAGATGATGAAGTCAGGAAAAGGTTCTTGGGGAGTGATAGATGAGGTCAGTGAGTCTAAGCTTGTTTGGAAAAATACACTTGTGTGTAAGTGAAAGTGGCCTTTGTGAGACAGGGAGAGAGATCTTGGTGTCCCAGGCTGCAAGATTTCTTCAAATCAGAACACTTGGAGCTTCTCAAGAGGCACATTCTCTCTACTATACAGTGTATACATAATACATGATACAATATGTACCAGAATTTGCAGCGAGTCTCTGAATTGGTACCTTGTATCTTGGAGATCTATGAGACACTGCATGTATTTAAGTCTCTACAGAGCTGTGCTCAGTCCCTGCATTTCTCTGCTGAGAGCTTTCCCTCAGTAACATCTAGTCCAAGTGCTGCTCTTCTGCCTGTTCTTCACTTTGTCCCTGTTCTCTCTGTTTTGCTCCTTGCTCAGACACTAATGTCTAACCAAGTTAAAAAAAAGGACCTGCTTCACAGGAAAAAAGGCTACATTTTAGATGCATGAATGCACATTGTTAGATAGCTTGGGTCATGACACAATCTAGTTGACCTTTGTTTCTGACTGTGCTTAGCAAGAATTCACAATGCTCCAACCTCTAGTAAAACTGGTCTAAATTTTTCCTTTCCTTTTCTAAATAACATCAGACCACTGAGAATTTTGATTCAAGAGGCACTTACCAGGACCAAGTACAGATCTGATCTTGTAGAGCAGGCTTTAACAATCTTTCCAATAATTTTGATAGGTTTGGGGTTTTTTTGTGTGTTTTTGTTTTGTTTTGGGTTTTTTTTTTTGTTTTTTTTTTTCCCCCATTTGATTATGGTTTTTTTGGACCTGAAAAAAATAAACCTAAAAGAAGAAACCTTTTCAAAGTGTTTAAACTTGTTTCTTACATGTCATTACTGCGGCTTATGTGTGATATCTTGCAAATATTGATTTGTACATGAAATCAAACTTGTAATGGTTTTGGTTTTTATTCTTTATCCTTCTGATAAGTGGGAATCATAATGCAAAATCAATATGTTTTCCACTACATAGAAAACCTTCTATGTGAACTGTGGCTCATTTATAATTTTTCCTTGTTTTTATTCCCAATACGTATAACAGATTTGATTCTTACTGTGGTGTGAATGTCATTTCCTGAAAGAGTCAACATCATGCTAGCATTTTATTTATATAAGTTCTTGACTTGCTAAGAATATGGTTTTTACTGTGCGTGAAGTATTGAAACCTACCTAAAAGCACAAATCACTTAAGTGAATCCTCAACTACATCTGCCTAGCTATTTATCTTTGTGATGATTATGGTATGTGCTGGGAAAACAAACTAAGCACAAATAATTGTTATGGGGAAGCATTATCCAGAACTTCTGAATGATCACATGAATTACATCTACCCACCTTAATGGTTTAGGGGCACATGCAGAAAACACCAAGACACACAAAATTGTTCTTAAGAATGCAGCATCCTTGTAGCACATTTAGGCTAGGATATCAGAAAGTGACAGAAACCCATGTAGAAACATGGTTTCTGATGGGAAGACCTCCTCTGGAGCTCAGCACAGCATGGAAGGCTGGGTACAAGGTGGAAGCACTGTGTGAAAGCCAGGGCACCAGACAGAGCTCAGACATTTCATCCAGGTGTGGGGAGCCCTTCTGCCCAGAGGCCTCCATGATGCCCACAGCTGTACTGTGAGCTGTCTGGTGGGGGTGTATCTCCATGGCATGTGCATGTGTGTGTTCTAGAACAGAACATTGCTACCCAACCACTATACACTCCTCCTGGTTAGTAAATAAACTTTATATTTTATAAGATGGTTTGCAGTGACTTTGTCCATGTGCCTACCCATGCCTAAATTCTCCTGTGACACCTTTGCTGTTCTGTAGTTTCACTTAGTCCTGCTTTTGATTTGTCATTTTTCCTTTCCATCTTCTCAGCCTTCTGTCTCTGCACTATAACCTCTCTCTGGGGGACTTTGAGTCTAATACACTTTCAGCCTTGCAATATGTAATCCAACTCCTGCAACAATTCAAATTCTGTCTCTTCAAGTTGTTGGGTTTTTTGCCTTTATTTTCCCGCTAAAGAAATAACTCCTCATGTGGCTTACCCAAACATTTCTTATCAACACATGTAAATAAGAATTTTCTTTTAACATGAAAATCTTTTCTTGTGTTTTTAGATATTGCATTAGCTTGTCTACTATTAGTTATTTTAAATAGCCTTAGGGTATTGTTGAAACACGCACTAGACTCACAAATTCTTTTTTTTTTTTTTAACACTCATTTTTCTTAGGTAGTTTCAGTCTTTTTACATAAAATTTTGTCTTTCATTGAATATAGTGGTTCTATTAGGTTTTGTATTGTCATCTTTTTAGTTTTCTGATAATTTCTGTAGTCTGAAATGTACTTGCAAGAATATTTTCCCCTCTAAAATTACAATCTAATCTGTTTGCTATGCAGCCTAGCATCATCATATTCTTTTTCTAAATGTAATTCAAGCCATCAATCTAATGCTCTTCTTTTTTCTTAGTTGTGCAATTCTTGCAGGTTTTGACAGCTTTCTGATACCTGCTATAGTCTAATCTCAGGTTAAAGATTTCCCAAAGCTTTCAGAGCAGTCTATTTGTCTCAGCACTCTCAAATATATTCTAAATTAATCCACTTCTTAGATTATGATGCTTGTTAAATTTCAGTAACATGTTAACTATCTTGCTTTTTCTCATTCAACTGTTCATTCTTAATCTTGCACTCTGCAATATTAAAATAAGAAAACCTGCCTTATTCCATTTTTATTTCAGGGTTTCCCCATGGCTTCATAAAGATGCAATTACTTTGCTTGAACTTTTTCAGTTATCTGCTGTACTCCTGGAGAGTTTCAGCCTCTTTAGATTTTTAGATTCATGTTCCACATTGTCCAATTATTCCTCTTCTATTCCACTGTTTCTCAAGGCAGTCTTTTTCAGCCTTCACTCTTGACACCATACTGTAATTATAGGCAGTGAGTGGAGAGAACTCTGTCTCAGAGATTATACTCTAACATAAGAATTCCATAAGATGGGTCTGGGTCAAATATCAAGCACCCCAAAACTACCAAAGATTTCTCCAGCATCTAGATATGATTTAATAACTGGGTTAATTTGTACAGTTTCCCCACAATCTTTAAAATTATCCACACTGTTTACTAACCCAATCTAATAAATGTCTAGTGCAGTTACAGTTAATTAGTAGGAGCTGATAACACAGACTCACTGTTTTCTTTTAATGTCGTATCTCCAGGCAGTGGTACAGCTACCTCCCTTTAATCCTACCCTGACTAAGCCTACCGGGAAAAGCCACCCAGCTCCAAAGAGACTTTGCTTCAGTCATCTTCTCATCTGAGGATTTTCAGACATTTGTCTTCTGATGCTGAAGAAAATGCTGACAGCCTCATTGTCGTGGCCTCAGCACCCTGATAAGAGAGAAATCTGGAGTTTGGTTAGGAACACTACAAACTCGTACCTTTCTCTGCAGACATACACTCTTCTGGCTAATATGAAGACGTGCTGATGATGTAAGACATAGTTGATATATATATAGTAATAGCAGTAGTAACAGAAAAAGGTATGAATGTAAAGGAAATAGGATGAGGAAATGTATTTTTGCAGCCTCGTATGGTAAGAAGCTGTTGCTAAAATTGATCAGGTACCAAGGCTTCAGTTGGAATGTTTGTACAAACTTTTGCTGTTAGCTAGAATGAATTTGGTTCATAGAAAATTAGTCTAAATGAGCACCTCTGTCCTACCTACTTTGGAGAAAGAATTTTTCTTATCTTCATGCATAAAACAGCGTAATTAACATTTTCAATTTAGATGTAAGAAATAATTTTTTTAAAAAGTGAAGACCACTGTGCATTAAACAGTTGTCATCTTTTTGTATTCAAAACTTCATAACAAAGATAATTCACATGTATTCAGATTCACAGTGCTAAAAGTACCAAAACATTCTTCCACGTAATAGTTTTGCAAGAAGTAGTGTAATAATTGTACCATAATTGCTAGATAACTAAACATTTATGTGTATATAATTACACTGTAATTTTTAGCTAAGGACGCCTATATGGAATCTAGAGTGTTATTATATGCAATTAGATAATTTATTCTACAATTACCTCACAGATGTATATAGCCAGTGAAGTGCCAGTGTGGAAATTACCAAATAATAGGGATGGTTTAACAAAAACACAGAAAATTCTATAACAGCCAAAAAAGAAAAAGTGGCCTTTTAAAACTTAAGTTAATCTTTTCCTTAACCCTTGCGAACTGTTTGCTCACAAGATTTGTTTTCCTGAAATTGTTGAACCCTAAGTGGAAAGAATGCTAATATAACTTTACTAAGTTACTTTAAGGAAATGGTACTAAAGTAACTAAAGTACTAAAGTAAACAGAGTCCATATAAAGAAACAATGACCTGTACGCATATTGCACTGGCAATATAGAAAGGAGAATATGAGAACAGAACAGAGTGAGCTCTATTAGACTGTGCAATTTTTTTTATTTTATTTATTTTTTATTTTTTTTGTGATGAGCACAGAGGACATTGCATTGGGTTTGCAGGGCAAGGTTTTGGTACTAGGGGGTGAAGGCTACAGGGGTGGCTTTTGTGAGGAGCTGCTGGAAGCTTCCCCCATGTCTAAAAGAGCCAATGCCAGCTGGCTCCAAGATGGATCCATCACTGGCCCAGGCCAAGCCCCTCAGTGATGGTGGTAGAACCTCTGGGGTAACCTATTTGAGAAGGTAAAAAAACACTCAGAAAGTGCATCTGGAGGAGAGGTGTGAGAGTATGAGACAAACACCTCTGCAGACACCAAGATCAGTGAAGAAGGAGCGTTAGGATGTGCTTCAGGTGCCAGAGTAGAGATTTCCCCACAACCCATGGTAAAGACCATGGTAAGTCAGACTGTCTGCCTGCAGCCCATGGAAGTCCATGATGGAGCAGATATCCACCTGCAGCCCATCGAGGACCCCATGGCAAAGCAGGTAGATGCCCGAAGGGGGCTGTGACCCCATGGGAAGCCTGTACTGGAGCAAACTCCTGGCAGGACCTGTGGACCTGTGGAGAGAAGAGCTCATGCTTGGGCAGGTTTGCTGGCCAGACTTGTGACACAGTGGAGGACCCACTCTGGAGCAGTCTGTTCTTGAAGGACTGAACCCTGTGGGAGGGAGTCAGGGTCTAGCAGTTCATGAAGAACTGAAGCTTGTGGGAAGGACTTATATTGGTGGAGGACTGTCTCCCGTAGGAGGAACTCCATGCTGAAACAGAGAGAAGCATGAAAAGTCTACCTATGAGGAGGAAGGAGTGACAGAGACAAAGTGTGATGAACTGAATGTACCCCTACTCCCCACCCCCCTGCACCACTAGAGGGGAGGAATGAAGTTGAACCTGGGAAGAAGAGAGGGGCAGAGAGAAGGTGTTTTAAGGTTTGTTTTTATTTCTCATTATCCTACTCTCATTTGATTGGCAGTAAATTCAATTCATTTTTCTGAGTCCAGACTATTTTGCTTGCGGTGGTAATTGGTGAGTGACATCTCCTTGTTCTTAACCCAAGACACTTTCTCTCTCCTCTCCAGTTGAGAGACATAGGAGGAGAAAAGTGATAGAGCAGCTTTGGTGGGCACCTGGTATCCAGCCAGGGTCAAACCTCTAGATATGTTTAACATTAAATTTATCTGAGGGAGTAGAAATCTTTCTGAAGGCAAGAATTTTAAGTATTGTATGGAAGAATCAGGCAAATTAGTAGATTTTTTCCATCTTCAAATTAACTAGAAAACATTTATCCCTAATGCAGTCCCGTATCAGAGTGCACCGTGATTTTGTAAATGTATGTTTGTGAAGCCTGAATTCTTGGTTACATGTGGTAAAATTATAACCTTCTGCGAAAAAGATAATCAAGCCAATAAATATTATGGCAACATTGCGGAGTTAATTAGGAGGGGGAGTAATAACAATATTAGCAGTTCTTTCCTTTCTTTTGAGGAAAAATGTGAAGGGGTCTGTACACAAACTCTGCAGTCCTGTCATCATCAGCTTAACTAATTAGTTATCCTGTGCAGAGAAGTGGCAATTCTCTACTGGGTTGTTTTCTCTGTGGTTTCTTGCATTTCCTTCTGCTTCTCTGGTTCACATGTCAACCAAGCTGTCTGTGAAACCTAGGGGACTGACCACAGGAGATGCAATCTTACTGGGTTTTATTTCCTGCTAAGGGTAATAAAGAATAAGGTTTCACTGTTGTTTTGATTTTGTACATAGTATTCACGCTCTATTCTGCCTTCTTCCTTCTTATTTCCTGCACCTTTCTTATTGGGGTTTCCAATCCTCTTTTTTTTTTTTTTTTTTTTTTTTTTTTTTTTCCCCTTCTTGACGAAAGTAGAGAGGAAAAAGACTCTTCTTAATGTGGCAAAATGAGACAAAATTCTTGCAAGTTAATCTCCAAAAAGAAAACCATTCCTGCCTACTTGACTCTTCAATGCCTACTGATGTCAAAGGTTGTGAAGCTTGCAGTATCACGTTCATATAAACTGGGACTTTTCGTTCAGGAAGACATAGTTGATTGAAAAAGCCCAACAATTTAAAATGCCAAAGGAAAAGCCTTTTGCTTTCATTTTCAAATACTTATTTGAAGAGAGGGAATTTGCTTCACAAAAAGATTTTTTAAAGCTTATTGCAGTTTATATGTTTGCATGGACAAAGTGCATTGCAGTGTTTTCCTTCAGCTTTCTAAATTCAGTTTGAATGTTAGAAATATAACATGCACTCTAGACTTAAAAGTACCTAATATGAACTAGTTTAAAATAAAAGTACAAAAACCATCAGGAATAAACTATATTTGTTTCTGACAGCTAGACAACGAAGTACAGTCAATGTAAAATGTTTTCAAGAAGTAAGTAAAGGAAAACAGTCCTCTGAGCTAGTTAAAACTAGGGAGATACAATTCCCTAGCTCAGCTCTTAATTTCAGACCTTTCTATGTATTTTATTTTCATTAATGCCCATATTCTTCATGTTGGGTCTGATTTGTGGGAAGTTTCCATTGGTAGGTACTGTGTGCAAGGGATGAGATGATGAGTAGTGCTTGTCACTTCAAAAAATGATGGATTAAGGGGCAGAAGGTAGGGATCTGGAAGATACTAAATGGATGAGTAAACAAGTTCTTCTCTCCTTAATCAATAGTATTTACACTGAAAAAAAGGGGAGTTCTGTGATGGAGGGGATGAGGTTAGGTGGTCTGGCCAAAGCCATACTCTAAACACATCCTTTAAATCTCTTTATTAGTTGGAGGAAATTCAGAGATATTTCTCTACTGTTCCATTTTATCAGCATATTTAACAATGACCCTTGATTTTAATAGATAATAGATCTTCATCTAAAGAGGTGACAATCTGCTAAAAGGCAAAATGTTGAAGTATAATTAGGCAATACCAGCCAAGAAAATTCTCACCAGGGACAAGACGCAAGTTAGAAGCAGCTGATGACCTAAGATATTATAAAGAGGTAGCTGTTTATTTTCTCTTAGAAATCAATCTGTGGTTGGATTAGTGTCACAGTCATGCAGAGACAGACTGTTATTTCATTATTCTTATTAATGAGTAGCATTCTTTATATTTTAATATCTTGCTCTACTTATTTTAAGAAAATACAGACCATGCATTGGCCAGTCAGATTACTTGCCTCATCTCTCATCAGACTCCATGTCTCAGAAGATAAGGACAGAATAATGTGGTTACAGTGTTTATTTCTGAGTAGCAGGGAAATTGTATTAAAATGGATAAAATAACTTATTTTTTTCCCCCCATGCTTTACAGCTCAGCCTGGCTTTAAAACTCTTTGTATTAAGACTGAAGGAGTTCACTAGACTGTGTTACTGACTTATCCTCAAAAAGTTGCAGGTAGCTTCCTTGCTTCCTCTGTTAGTTGCAATCAACCATCTTACAAGAGCTGTGTAAACTGGTGAGGCCCAGAAGCCCAAAATATTCCATATCAGACCAAGAAAGATAAAGGTGCTTTCTCTGAGCAAAAATATAATGGATTTCAATATAGAGAATAATTCTACTATATATGAGCAGATGATCTTTACTGCTGCTTTGGAAAATCCTTGCTGACAGTTCTGTCCTCAATTTCCAAGAAATCAAAACTCCAATTTAAGTGAGTCCTTCACATTACGGGTTGCTGGTATTTCCTCTCATCTCCCCAAATTCAGATTTGGTTCTGACAAAGAATTCAGGGACACAAGTACAAGAATACACTGTCATGCTGCATGTGCAGAGCTAGCTGAAGGTATGGGCAAAACAAGGAGTCATCCAGGGCTGAGGGCCTTCTGCAGGTGATTGTATTTCTTGGCCGTTTCTTGGCTCATTTCTTGGCTGTTTCTGATAGACCCCTGGAAATAATGCCTACAGCAGAGAGGGTTTATGCTGCGTGGAATAGCTGTGTACCTGCAAGGGAAGAGAGGGATAACCCAGAAGCAATATATTTTGCTCCTGCTTCATCTTTTGTGCCTCTATGGCACCAGGGAAGTATGCCAGCCCTTGTAAGGGTCTTCACTCTGCCTCCTCTCCTCCTGCTGTGGTCTTAGGACCAGTCCTTTATCCTTGAAGTAACAAGATTGAGGAGCTTTCAAGAGTCTCTGAGTTCAGGTTTGAAAATAATTTGAATACAAAGAGTAACCCCACAAGTATAAAACCCAAAGATTTCTTCTTTTCCACAGAGACAGCTCAACCAAAAAGGATAATTTTTGAAATATCATATTTTTATGTAGAAATCAGTTAAGACTCCAAACTGCAACAAGAGACCAAGGCGTTTATGTGAAAATTTCTGAACTTCTGTGCTGTTTGGTATCTGAATTTTTATACACTTCACAATCAACTGTCAGATACTGGTGAGCCATGGCTTTTGGACTTAAAGACATAGACTGGATGCAGACCAATCCAAAATGCATAATGTTTAATTAGGATCCCGCCCCCCCCCC